>NC_090893.1:4188286-4190786 GCF_036669925.1 Montipora capricornis | reverse complement strand
ATACTCGTGATTAAACAAATCGGACTCCGCTACGCGGTCGTCCGATTAACTTAATAACCCGTATGATTATAGACCGAATTGGACTCCACTCAGTCCTATTACCACTATAAACTGTGGATTATCACACTAGCGAGGAGGTTTTCCTGTAATTTCCAGGCGATTTAGTACGATTCTTTTTGTCAACCACTTTTAGCACGGAGAAATAGCCACAAACTAAAAAACTTCTTGAATGGTTTCAAGGTCTTCTTTGGTGGGTGTTTTCTATTCAGCGACCTTACTAGCCCCTAAACTCTGTACTAGTTTGTCTAATGTTCCTAAATTTCGTATTTACGAGCGCACGGGTTGCATACATGTTCTGGAAAAAGGCTGTTGTTTTTGATAAGTGCTATTCCAACCGCTCTGCAAATATCAGATAGAATTTGTCCTCAAGTATCTTTTTTTTTCGATGGTTTAAACAAATTCTCAGAAGAAGCATAACTAGTTTTACCTGGCTGAGAAGCAGCCATTTGAAATTTAACTTTAAAATCAAACTGACAAATTCCGCATTAATCGCTCGGTGTTTCATCGCATCTCTCTTTGTTTCTATGGAAGTAAACATGTCTTATCAAGGTTATCTTACATTGGCTAATTTATTAATAAGATGTCAATCAGCGCCATTTAAGGCAACCATTAAAATGGTGGGCGTTTTTCAAAAATAGGGGGTCTTCGTTCCCTCGCACCGCAACTTTCGCGCGGCCAGTTTGCGAAAAATCGTTTGAACAGGAACGCTTGCTACGCAGGCTATATGATATGGCATATATACCGGACATATGTATTGTAATAATGATTTGATGAAATCAGTTCTAACGATTGTAGCCACCAATAACAGTATATATTATGAACTGTATATTTTAGGTTTGTATCCACGTGATGAGACGGCTATGTTGGCGCACAAACTAATAGAAAGTATCTTAGCGGAACTCACAGCCTTGAATCAGATCAAACAAATGAAATAAAAGTCTTTTTAGCGAAGCTCCGCCGGTCCAAAGGGCCGACAAGCGGAGCACCAAAGGCATAGGAACGTACGAGTTGCTTTTCTCAGTCATGGTAATCATGGCTAGCGGTATTGCTCTTGGGTGCGTACGCACTAAGTTGCCCAATAAGTTAACAACGTCCTAATAACAATAATAATAATAATACCAAAACTTCTTAGTAGCACGAAGTAAGATATCGCTTTGATGATCCATACGATGTTTTTGAAATTCATATTTAATCAATACATGTTTCGGATGAAACATCATCCATCGTCAGTTGACAAATGAGAAATAAACTAAAGTTGAGCAATAAATAGTGTAGCAAAGTGAGATATAACATGAATAATTAAGGATGAAGGCGAGAACAGAATAAAAACGCCCAACCACGAAACAAAACAGAAAAAACCAAACTGTTTACTCTAAGAAAAGAAACTAATTAGTATGAAAGGGATAAATTAAGATGTTTGACTTGGGAATTTAAAGATGGCTTCTCCCAAAGGATATGCATGGCTTCTTTGATTTTCAATTGGAAACGTGTGGAAGCAGAGTCGAGGATTTTAAAACAGTCTTCTGAACACCGGGAGCGACAATTTTCAGAACCTCTCAAGTGCTTAAATATGTGGGAATGTTTGTCGGAGGCGAGATGTTCACGGATGCGAGTGGCGAAATGTCTATTGGTTTCACCAATATAACAGGCATTACAGCCTGCACATGAAAACTTGTAAATGACTCGCGATCGTAAACCCGCCGGGATAGGATCCTTCGCCCCAAACCAACTCCTAATTTTAAACGGGGTGAACACCAACTTAATTTCCAGGTCGCTGCAAAATTTGTTGACTAATTTCTTAATTCTGCGTTTTGTTATGATGAAGACTGTTTTAAAATCCTCGACCCTGCTTCCACACGTTTCCAATTGAAAATCAAAGAAGCCATGCATATCCTTTGGGAGAAGCCATCTTTAAATTCCCAAGTCAAACATCTTAATTTATCCCTTTCATACTAATTAGTTTCTTTTCTTAGAGTAAACAGTTTGGTTTTTTCTGTTTTGTTTCGTGGTTGGGTGTTTTTATTCTGTTCTCGCCTTCATCCTTAATTATTCATGTTATATCTCACTTTGTTACACTATTTATTGCTCAACTTTAGTTTATTTCTCATTTGTCAACTGACGATGGATGATGTTTCATCCGAAACATGTATTGATTAAATATGAATTTCAAAAACATCGTATGGATCATCAAAGCGAAATAATAATAATAATAATAATAATAATAATAATAATAATAATAATAATGATAAGAAGAACAGAACAGAAGAAGACGATCTCTCTAAACAATGACCCTTTCGCGCATTTTTGGTTGGTTAATTGTGTTCTTTACTCTGTCGTTGCGGCGTTTCTCTTACTAAAAGGCTGGAAGAAAGACCCAAAGGATAAATTAGATAAACAGCGTGTTTATAATGGCGAGAAGTGGAAAAAGAATTATCTGGAT
>NC_090893.1:4168286-4183286 GCF_036669925.1 Montipora capricornis | reverse complement strand
ACTAGGGAGCGGAGCATGCATGTGAATCTGACAAGCTACCATGCAAACCGGTAAGACCTTCAAATTACATGTACTTGTGAAATTTTCATGTTCACGGGCACATGTACATGGGAAAAGCACTTAATTTCCGATACGGGACCCCTACTACGTATAACATAGCAAGCTAATTCAGTGAATTTTTAACAATTGTGCGTAAGAAGGCTCGGTGCGTTGCTTACGTCTCTCAGGCATTGTTCCATGCGTCGTTCCCAGGGTTTCTCCACTTCTCATCCCCTGAAGCGAGCGAGAGGAACCTTTTATGGTAACCCCCAAGGTTCATAATAGATATACTGTGCACGTGTATTGCAACCACGATGTAATTCATCAAATTATACCGAGGACAGCGTTTGAATTATGGTTTTGCTAGTGATCGAGGAAATACTCCAAGATCAAATCGGACACTAAGAGATATCCTCAAACGTAATCTATTACAGAAACATGGTGTTTCCTATGGGCGCCATAATAATTTCTTGCAATGGTTTGCAACATAACTTCCGGGCAAATAACACAAAAGCAGTCTTTGATGATTTATCCCTGGTCGTCTATTTTCACAGTTATAGACAGCAAACACGTTGTTTACAACTGACTTAATAATTGCAGTCAAGGTTCGTTTTAAGGCGGAGGCTTCGAGCTGAAAAAAAAACATGCAACATTTTCCGTTTCCTTTATTTTATTAGTTGTAATCTTCGTTTTTGGCACTAAGAGAAGGGCATACCTCTTATTTTATAGATAAATCAGTAGATAACTGAACTCGTTTACGATTAAAAAAATACCATTCTTCGTCTTACTTTAATTAATATCTACGGCCTTGTGGAGTGACAACCAAAATTCCCGCCAAACTCTCGCTGCACGCGTGGCAATTGGCTCTAGTAATTTAAAAGTAAAGTAATGATCCACATGATCCACAATGCAAAAGAGAGGATTAATTGCATTAAAAACACTGGGAAATTAAAATGATGCTTATTTTCTGCTTTCCAAAACATTTGATAGAAGTTACAAAAGTCACAGTCTTCAGTGCCTGTTACCGAAAAAATGCACTAAAATCCTGTTGGACTCTAAGAAATGTGCTCACACATAACTTGTGCATGTGGTAGTTCCCCATGGTTGCTAGGAACATCGTAAGATCGACACACTTTAAAAGTGCCCGTTATCAGATAATCAGTGCATAATTTACAATCTTCAAATTAGACCATATTCGTATTCCCAGTATTGGACTGGAACTAGCTTGCAGTGGAGGCTAATGCGGGGGAATATATTAAAAAGTATTTGCATTCGAAAAGATTTCCCCGCATTAGCCTCCATTGCAAGCTAGTTCCAGTCCAATACTGAGAATACGAATATGGTCTATTCGATTCGATTTATCATGAAAGTACATATTGACATAGAAACTATTGAGATCTTCTAGGACCATGAACGAATCTAAGTAAATTTCACTAGGTAAAATGATGTTCCTTTCGAAAAACGGAAAGTGTCCCTCAAACTATTTGCGGTTCCGATTTATCAATAACTCAATCTGCGACTGCAGCAGTATGTAACGGTGTATCACATATTAGTATCACCCAACTAGTGGACTGAATGCTAATTCTGCATTTTGATTGGCTACCCAACTATTTCTTTAACTTGCATTTGCTAACGTTGCTATTGCCTTTTCTGTCCGCCTAGCTGGGTGATACTAAAACAATTAGACCCTTCGCCCTCAAGGGCCACGGGTCTAATTGTTAAGTAGAGACCTTTAGATCGGAGGATAAGGACCACTACAATTACGAGTTTTCCGTTCTGAGCACGCGCACTTAAAAAAAATGTCGGCCTCCAAACCTTATGCGCATGCTCAGTACAGGAAACTCATACTCGTAGTGGTTTGCGATCTAAAGGTCCCTAATATAAAACAAGACGAAAGCAAATTTTATCCCTTTCGCTCAAAAGACCACTTGTCTTTTATTTGACCTCCAGCGTAGGATCCTCAAACATTTAAACAAGCAGAGTAATATAAAATAAATATCAAAAAGTGTCAGTGTCAGAAAATGATTAAAAAAAAAGCTACTGACACTTTTTGATGTTTATTTTATTTCACTCTACTTGTTTATTCATTTTAAAGTGTCACGCATCTCCTACAAAAAGTTTTCCTCAAACATTTTAACGTTTCTCATTGTTGCAGTTCGATAAATGTAGATAGGGTAAAATTAGACATGTAGATTTAAAGTGCTACTGTGACCAAAAATCAATTTTACTTTTTCTTTATATTTCAAAACTATGTTAAGTCAAAACTAAGTGACCGACGTTTTAAGTCTTCATTTCAAAAAGACGCCTGCTTATTTTGAATGAAATTTTCCTTATTAATGGTCCGCCATTACTAACTTTAAAGTCTTGAGACAGCTGGATCGAGGATAAGATGACGTGAAAGTTTCGAACTTTGAGACTTTTAAACTAGTGTTTTGCATGTATACTAAGCTGCGTTTACACGCTGCAATTTTAAGCTAGTGAGGCTTTGACGTCATCTTATCCTCGATCCAACCCTCTCAGGTCCAAGCGGTCAGTCTTGAACGTGAATAATGGTGGACCGTGAAATCCTAAACTTGCAGTCAAAGAAAACAGCCTTTGGATAAAATTCGAAGCTCAAGATGCTATCAGTCAGGTGTCAAGCAAACACGCTTTCAAAATCTTAAGGAAAAAGGGATGTGATTTTTTTGATCATATTAGCACCTTAAAAAAAACTGTTTCATGAACTTGGGCTGTGGCGTCATCTTTTCCAAGTTCACACTATGCCATAGCACTTCAGTTTACCCAGTGTATGATAACCTTTTTGGCTGTATCCTCCGCCGGTATCCCCAAACCTGAGTTGTTTGACTGGAAGGCGTGTCTTGTCTGTGAGGAGACCGCTGTCTTCACGCCACACACCATCGTTCTTATCACAGTTGCAACCGTAACTGGGGTTTGCACATGAGTTGGTCATCCCGCATGCGCACTTACCACCGACTGACGCTCCACCCCAGTACGTCATCTTAACAGAATCCCGTGACACCCACCATCCGTATGGATCGTTATTGTTGAGCAACCTTGAATTGTAACACTCGTACTTAATAAACTGTTCACAATGGGACGAGACACTGATGAGACTCACCAGCTGATTGAAACTTGCTCCTGCGTAATGAATGTCACGTGAATAGCTACCTTGACCACCGTAACCATTCACTAAGGTTCTGCTTTCACTGTCGTGACTGATAACTGTCACGCCGACACCATTCTTGTCTGTCATGTCGCAATGAACTGTAAATGAATCCACAGCCCAGTCATCTGGATTGATGACGTAGTTTCCGCTTAAGCTGCTTCCGCGGTACTTCCGTATTACAGAGCAGGATTCCCCAAGAAAAGTGCTTAGTTTCACCTTAGCTTCTATTGTTTTCAGTGCATTAGTTGCTCTGCAGGTGTAAGTTCCCTCGTGAGATTTTTTAACAATTTGAAGAATCAATGTTCCATTCAATAACACATTTGAATCAAGAGGAAGTGAACGCTGTTTATCTTTCTTCCAAGTTACAGTTGTTTTTAAGTCGCTCTCAGCAACACAGGGAAGATGGACACTCTCACCAGCCATTGGTGAAACATCTTTTGGGGGACGCACTTTAAATCGCAGACGAGAAGTTACCATGAGTTGAAACACTGCTGTTGTTGATCCCAGGATATTCACCACCTTACAAGTGTATATTCCTCTATCTTTCTTTGCCACGTTATATATTATTAAGTTTCCTTCTGCCATCTTTGTTTTCCGTACTGGCAAACTAACAAATGCCTTGGACCAACTGACACTTGGCTGCGGCTGACCAGTAGCATTGCAGGAGATGGTGACATTTTGCTCCTCCTCTGCCCATATTTCGGTGAATGGTGGCAAACGTTTAGGAGCGACTGTCGAATAAGAAAAGAAACAAATCAGGTAAGTGACCTAAGATTCTGCTTGGTGGAAAAGTAAGTTATATATAATATAGTGACCTTTAAAATGTTTGTGACATTCAAAGAAAGTATTTCAGTTCTTCGTGGCAGAGAATGACGTCAAACAACCGAATCGATTTTACTCAAGATTCAATCTCGTACCCAGAGTCCTCGGGCTTCTTGGCCAGCGGGTGAGCGCCCGGAGAGACTCTGGGATAATCGACTTGAACTATATTTTTGATTGGCCGCTTGCTTAACAATGGCAGTCCGACAGGAAGTCGGTAAGTAATTCGGAAGCCCCAGAATTTGGAGGGAGATTCAAAATCTAAACTAGTTTCTTCTACCTCAGAAATATATAAATCACAAAAATAATAAAACGACGAGGTTTGAATTATGTCTTATACCGCACGGGAATTTTCCCACGCTGCTAAAAAGTGATTACTGTTGCTGTTGCAAAAGTACCGTGGGAAAACATTACATCAGTCTCTTTGAGGAGAAATCCGTGGAATAGAGTCTTGTCGAAGCCATTCAGAATTACGGAAACATCAAATTGTAGAAGAAGAGGACATTTGTGTCGTTTCCACAAAAAATTTGTCGATCGTGTTGCTTGCACGATGTCATTCTCATTGCCTTCTGAACGATGGAATGTACGCTGAAGCATTAAAAATACACTCACCGAAAACGTCAGGTTTCATCTTCACTTGCTCTTACAGCAAGCCACTGATCATTTCTTCAGTTTCTTTGTGTGTAAGGCTAAAATTCTTGTTTCTCAAACACTTTCAACCCGCCATTTCTACTGTTTACGGTTTTCTCTTTTCTGCTTTCGTTTAAACTCAAGCATACGTAATAAGACCGGAACCCACGTTTTCTGGGAAAATGGAGTCGATTATCCCAGAGTCTCTCTGGGCGCTCACCCGCTGGCCAAAAAGCCCGAGGAATCTGGGTACGAGATTGCTCAAGATTTGAAATGAAATTGAGCTTGAAATGTGGCGAAAGAGAAATGACAAAGGCAACTTACACTGAACAGTCAGCTTAGCTGACGCATTAGCGCTTCCTAACAAGTTCTCTGCTCTGCAGCTGTAAATTCCTTCATCTCCAGGTCTTACTTCCCTCAAAATCAGAGAGCCACTGGGTTCAATCACGTGACGTCCAGCCGGAAGTGATGAATTCACCTTAGACCACTCGACTTTTGGTAATGGATTTCCATTGGCTGAACATTTCAAGATGGCTGTGTGACTTTCATTAATCGTGGTTTCCGTTGGAGGCTGAAGCAGAGAAGGAGCCGCGATTGACTGGCCCGGTTCACCTTTAGCGCCTTTTTCTCCTGGAGGGCCCTTTGGTCCCGCGGGACCTGTATTACCAGGAATCCCCATATCCCCTTTCGTGCCCGTCAGTCCTTGAGGTCCTACTGGGCCGTGTTTACCAGGAAGTCCCTCTGGTTCGGGTCTCCCAGGGGGTCCTGGTCTGCCCCGGGTTCCCGGTCTTCCTCGTTTCCCACTATTTCCTTTTTGTCCTGATCGGCAGTGAGTTTCATCTTTGGCACAAATTTGGTTTTGCAGTGTTTGAAGCTCTTGTTTGATCAGCAGTTTTATATCAGAGGCGGATTGCACAGATTTCAGTTGTGACTGTTCTGGTGAAGCTCGTGTTTGTCTAGACCAGGCGTGTTGATAACCTTAGCACAACATGAAATTGATATCAAGAATTATCACCGACAGATACATTTATGGCTCAAGTCACCAACCACAGTGAATTGTGGCCACCTTACTGGTTGCTATTGGGAATATTCCACAGGGCGTTTTGACATGCATGTCCTAGCAGTGTAAATTATTGACAAACACGTGATTCAAAGCTAAAAGCCACGATACATGATAATGAAGCTTTCTTCTATGCTACGGCTGGCAGTAAACAGAATTTATGCTTCATTTATCTCCAGCGAATTTGAATGGGATAAAAGTTGCAAATTTATAAAGCTCGTACTTGTCTGGACCAGGTGTGTTGATTACCTTATGAAGACATGAAATTGTTATCAAGAATTATCATCTTTAAATGCAAATATGGCTCAAGTCATCAACCACAGTGAATACTCGCCACCTCACTGGTTGCTTTTGAGAATATTCCACGGGGCGTTTTGACATGCATTTCCAAGCAGTGTAAAGAAATTTATTAAAAAACACGTGGTTCAAAGCTAAAGGGGGGGGGGGGGAGGGGTGGGGAGTATCTCCACAAATTTCGGATAGGTGTGTGCCGCGAAGGGTCTCAAACCCTGTTAAGGATGAAGCAAACGAAAATTGATACCCTATTTAAGGCCCAAACCCGAAAAATGACACCCTATTCAAGGGAAAAACGAAAACGAAAATAGCTCGAACGGGTCAACTTTATTTCGTTTCTGTAAGATTACTGGAAGTTAGGATAAGCGTAGTATAGTAGACTAAGCCTACTTAAATAATATGCCATCATAAACTTGATAAATCTTTCAGAGTTGTTTTGTTCCCTGCTGCTACTTTGTTATGGAACTGAAACAAATACAATAATCATGTCATCTTTGTTCAACTACAATCGCCAACATTTGGTTGTATCGAATGGCCAAACACAACTTGAAAGCAAATGTATCGGAGAGGAGGCAACAGCGCTAATTGAACTGGATACCTAATTCCAAGTTTAGATCAATAGCGTTTTGTCTTATATTAAGGTGGCTCAAAAGCAGTTTCAACACTTTTAGGGAGACCTTGTTATTAGAAGGATTGACACTACATTACTTTATCACGGAACAGCAATATTATGGTACCATGTAAAACATTATTTTTGCTTAAAACAAGATGCAGTCATTTTTGTGACGTAAAAAGTTACCATGGTAATAAGAAAGCCTTGCAAAAACACCCTATATTTTAGCTTTAGTTGCTCATATCTGAAAAACGAACTCGGTGACCCCAATTTTTTATCGCACAAAAGTAATCAGCAGGCCAAGATAAAACTCTCTGCAAAGTTTAAAAGAATTCTGTGGAGTAGATTCAGAGCTATCTTAAATTTTCAATTATTTAAGGTGGCTCTGAATCTGCTCCACAGAATTTTTTTAAACTTTGCAGAAAGTTTCATTCTGGCATGTCGATTACATTTCAGAAATAAAAAATGGGGGTCACCGAGTTCGTTTTTGAAATATGAGCAGCTAAAGCCAAAATATGGGGTGTTTTTGCAGGACTTTCCTGTTGCCACGGTAACGTTTTACTTCACAAAAATGACCAAATCTTTTTGTTTGACATGGTACCATAACATTGCTGTTAAGTGATAAAATGTTGTAGTGTCAATGCTTGAATAAATGTGAGAACCCTTGAATATATATGAGAACGTTTCTTTCATGTGTGGAAACCGGTTTGAGCCACCTTAAGTGTTATGTTATGTGACAGAAACATATAAATAGTTTACTTCATAGAAAGTGCGGCGTACGGGGTTTTATGCACGAGTTGTTTGTGTCAAAAACCCGAACGAGCGAGGAACGAGCGAGTGAGGGTTTTTGACACAAACAACGAGTGAATAAAACCCCGTACAAAGCACTTTCTATGTCGTAAACTCTTTATTACACATAACATGAGAATTTTCATTAAAATAGTTTTCTGAACGCGAATTAGAAACAAAAACTCACTAACAATAGAACCAAATGCAAATTTAATTTAATTCAATAACAAAGTACGATTTGCACGATTTGCACGATTTGCACGAGATGCACGAGTGATTGGCATGGAAACGCCTTTACGCTATCGCTGATTGGTTATACTTTCACATGTGAAATAGCTGTACGCCATTCTGATTGGCTGTATAGGTCTTTTTCACATGTGAAAATAAAGCGTATAGATTTGTACAAATGAGCTTTATGGAATAAAATTCTCATGTTATGTGTAATAAAAGGTTAATATAACCGATTGCTTTGACCGTTCCTTGTAACTGAAAGCTCATGCAATGACCCAAAAAAAAAGATGGCGCTCGGGAGGAGGAATAAACGCCCCACTTAATACAGTCAACTCAAGATTAATATGGAAACGGCAGAGGCCGAGGATTTACTACGAAAATCAGCCGAACTGTGGAATGGGCTCAAATTTCTATATCGTCGCCACACCCACTTTTCTTTTTTGGCCGGGGCAGCAACAAAAAGTGGGTATGGCTACGATATAAAAAATTGAGCCCATTCCACAGTTCTGTGATTTTCGTAGTAGTTCGGGTCGTTTGTGGCTGTGAGTTCTCCTGTGAGATGATTCGACCGCTGCTGAATAGTGCAACTCAAGAATGAAAGCACTTGTAAACTGGAGTCTTTACTTTAATGACAAAACAACATTTAACCCTTGGACTTCTCTTAACCTGGACAGCAACCCGGGACAGCAGTTTGACCAGATGACATTTTACATTTATTTTGGGTGCTACTGGATATTGAAGATGTGACAGCAAGAAAAGAATATAACTGGCGTGCGAACATCCGGCTATAGCTTTCCGGGCTTTTGTTTCACGCCGCCGGAAAGAACCGACGTGAAACAAAAGCCGGAAAACTGTCAGTGTTCGCAGGCTAATGGGGAAGGGGAGAGAAGAAGCATAGGGTGCCTCAATTGTATCAGCTAAAATAGCAGTGCGTAAATAGTCAAAAGCCGGAAACACTATGCCAACATGGGCAAAAATGATACCCTATTTAAAGTGTCTAGGTCACGCAATTTTAAGCAATTTCAGCACTGATCGAATGGTAATAGAATTAATAAACTATCAAAATAACTGTTCAAAACTATAGAATAACTCTAACAAAACACAGGGAAGCCAAGAAGGGACATGGATGGAGAAAACTGGAGAGGATTGAAATGGATTGAATTTGGGTAAGTTTGAAAAACGCCGGCCCACCTTTTTACTGGGTTGCAAACCCAGTCGGAAAGTAGGTAGATTTCCGTTTTTTTTTTTTTTAGTATTTTTTTCCGTGTCGGTAAAAGTCTTGCCTGTCACTCCCCTGGTAAGTGGTGTCTTTGTGCATAGAGCCTTCTGCGCGTATTTTCGTAGGACCGAGAGGGTAGTGGAACTGCGTAGATTTCTCTGGTGGACACAGTAGAATCATTAACTTAGCCTGCAATGGCGTCGAAAGTCATGTAACGCGAATGGCGTTTTAGTGGATTCTTAAACAAAATATACCCTTACGGAGCTCAATAATGGAAAGTCAGTTGGATAAACTAGGCATGAATCTCAAAAGCGACGAGTACTGGACTTCGACAACAATCTATCGCCCGTCGAGACGAAATCAAAGTGAGCATTATTTACCTGAAGTACATGGTAATTTGACACAATTGAGTTTCTTGTCTTCACGCACGCAATGAAATAGGAAGAGATTTTCGCCTCTAAGAGCAAATATGTTGTTTGTTTTAATAAAACTTTCGCTGGAAAAGGATTCTGTGGTATTTTCTGCCTTTGTGAATTATAATATCATGTTGTGTATTGAATTTTCGAGCTTAAGGTTGAAATGTGATATGGGAGAAGTTTTTTAGTATTGCTCTGTAAGCAGGAAGGGTTCACAGGCCTGTTGAAAGTGTGCTTGAGTTTCAACAAAATGAGCCCCAAAATCAGTGAAAACTTGTGACGCAGATGAATAATAAAGTAGCTGCTATTTCCAGAATGATGGAATTACCTGTTGATAATAACGTCGTACGCGTCTTGGAGAGTAAATTTTGACTTTGCATAAACAAGAGTTGGGCGATTGTGATCTTTGTTTTGACTTCGCTCATTTCATTGTCAAACTTTATAACACTTGCCAGAAAAAGAAACTTACAAAAACCCGGTATCTTGCCATCATTTGAGACAGATGCTTCACTGTTTGGCGAGTAAACATGCCGCGGTAACTTAATCACAGCACCCGCTGAATTCCGGCCATGTCACTTTCGATTTTGCAATTTACTTGAACGTAGCAAAAATCTCCCAAAATGTTTGTCGCTGATCGTAACTTTTTATATTCTATATCCACGGTTCAAAATTAATGTTGTTTTCATGTCGTAAATATTTTATTCTCGATCGACCGTCCGGGAAACTTCGTTCTGCTCTTTCTGGAAACTGTGTATCAATAGTTATTTGCTTTTTCATCAATATTTGTTTTGCATAAAGCAAGCTAACAAGATCTGTACCTTGCTGAGTTCGCATTTGTTAGAGTTAATAGTATTTTCGGTCCGATGCTTCTGTTTTTTGAGGGGAATGTTGTCTTGGTCTCCCATCCAAACACTAACCCCGCCCGGCAGGGCTTAACTTCAGTGAACTTTAGTATTAGAAAGCCGTCAGATGCTCAGAGGGCACACTTGTGGTAAACAGAAGTTGTGAGGGAACTTGAAAATTATCAACATGTCAGCCCAGAAGCCAATGTTTCTCGCTTCTCCTTTATTTGTTGTTCTTCAGAGACTGGAATGCTGTATTTCAATACCACACAATTCAGTGCCTTCTGATTTTCTGTAGCACCTACCACAGGCAACCCAGTGTATGCTTCACAGAAGCATCTCGTTTTCAAATTTATATCAGTCTATATCAAAATGTCATTTACAAAGCTGGAAAATCATTCTCAAGTTGTTATGTGGCCGTGATTTTGCAAATGAAAGACTCTCGCTCTGCTAACTTGACGTTTAGAGCTCATAATTAACAAAATTAAACAAAATTACCTAAAATAGCGTGAGCTAGCCCCTTTAAGGCCCCGACCACACGTATCCGGATATTTTTGAATCCACAACTTTTTCTTTCCGGATTCAAAAATATTTCCATCCACACGTTGCGTATTCAAATCGAATTTGCCCGTCCACACGTATCCGAAACGTATCCGGATTCACTCTAGTGCTCAGGACTCCTCAAGGAAACAGAGGTAACAGAGCATGCGCCATGAGGCCCTCGGCAGCCATCTTGAGAGTTGATTCACGGTAAGGAACTGGGCTCGATCTTGCTACGTCATCCGAATAAAAAAAATATCCGGATTCATATCGGATTCAGAAATATCCACTCTTGAGAGCGTATTCAGAAAGTTCCGGATTCGCCAGCGAATTCGCCGGATACGTGTGGACGGAAGGCGTATCCGGAAAGAAAAAGTTGCGAATTCAAAAATATCCGGTTACGTGTGGACGGGGCTAAAGGATCGAGAACCTCAAAAACCATACCCTATTCCGCGGCACATACCTATATATCCCATATATGGGAGTAACACCCCCCGGGGGGGGGGGGGGGGCTAAAGCCATGATACATTATAATGGAGCTTTCTTCTAAGCTAGCCTACGGCTGACAGTAAACAGAGTTTATGTTTGATTTATCTCCAGTGAATCTGAATGGCATAAACGGTGCAAAATTATAAATATTGAACTGTTTTCACCTGTAAACCAGTACTAACCATCAGTGATACCGTTCAAAATCTAACATGTATCAAGAATCCTCGAATAACCAACCTCTTGTCTGCCTCCATTGATCCTTATCATTTTGCCATTCTCTGTAATTCTTCTGTACTTTTCGTAGGATTTTAGTCTCCAGCTGATCACAAGATGTTACTGAGTGTGATATCAGTAGATGGTGGTGTTGTATTCTGAGTTCCACATGAATTAGTGCGACACAACACACAACCGACAAAAGCAAACCAGACGCAGAACACAAGATGCCAAATCTGTTGGTCCGCTTGTCTTCTTGTTGGTGTTTCATGGCTTTAGTATGGCTTTTTCAACAGTTTTCTACTTGTTTGTGTTTGAAAAGATAAACTCGCGGCTTACGAATCACAAACGCTCTAATCTTTTTTTCAAAGAATTTGCAGTAATGAACAAACAAACTATGCTAAGAAATGAAACTCTACACCCAGTCTTGTTGACACGTATTTTAGATTTTGTGACACAGGAAGTATATCAATTTACTCAGGTCAGCCGGATTTTCAGATTTGTATGGAAGCACTTCCATGCAATGGTAAGAGAGCACTGCGTCCATCACCTTTAATTCTTCAAGGTTACGCCATTGGAAGCTAAAATTATCTGACTAGAGTAGAAACTGGGGTGAAGGGAGGTGATGTTGCAATGTTGGGCGCAAACAATGTTGAACAAAGTTGGTCATCAAACGAAAAATGACTCGGAATAAAAGTCACCAAGGTGAGATGCTGAAGGCGACAAAGGCTCTCTTACAGCTTTTGGACTGCCAGCAGTCCCTTTGTAAATCAGTCGAGCGGCCTGCTTTTCTGAGGCAGTCGTGTTTTGCCACAGGCGCAAACGATTCCATCAGTACATCTACGGCAGGCCTGTTGAGAGTACAACTGATCACAAGCCTCTAGAGGCAATTTTAAGGAAACCTTTGTCACTGGCTCCTCCACGGCTTCAAAGAATAATGCTCCGCCTTCAAAAGAATGAGATAAACCAGGGGCACCCAACGTCAATTTTCGGAAAATATCTTTTCGGAAGACGATTTGAGATCTAGAATTTTCGGAACATTTGTTGTAAAGGTTCTTGCTTGCCTGCCTGTCCTAGGATTTTCGAACATCTCCAAAAAAAAGTATAATTGCCCATTTTTAAAGGATTTTTACCCTAAAAAGGCCACCTAGAACTTTCGGGATCCATTTTTCTGGCTGAAATTTTCGAAAAGATAACTTTTGATACCTACAATTTTCGGATCACTAGACTTTCAGCTAGGAAATCCGAACAGATCAAAAATTTTTAGGAGATAAAAATATGCCTATATCTACCATTTAAATACAAAAATACGTTTAACAATGCTATGTTTAAGTGGTTTTGAACTATATTCTCGTTGGGTGCCCCTGATAAACGTCCTCCACAAGCCTGGGACTGAAGAATGCACCAGTTGCTGATACGCTTCCCGATTGCATCTCTGAAAGGACACCGATGACACCCCTGAGGCTTTTGATGCCCAAGTCCATGCCGTGATGACCTCTCTGCCAGTCTCTGACAACAAAGTCTCAAGGCTACCGCCGGGTCTGTACAAAGCAGGACCCTGATCTACAGCAGTTTATTAACATCATCCTTAGTGGATGGGCAGATCAAAGAAATCAGTGCCCTAAGTGAGTCCTCACCATAATGAAATTATTGAGATGAATTAACAATTATTTTTGTCAATGGACTTGTGTTCAAAGGCGCGAGAGAACTGTCATTCCATCCGCTCTTAGAAGAGAGATGCTGAAACGAATTCACACCGGACACATGGGGGTACTAGAGTGCAAAAGCCGTGCAAAGGAAGTGATTTTCTGGCCAAATATGGAAGGTTAAAGCCATATAACGGGCCCTCAAAGCCAGAAGTCGTGAAGCCCAAAAAAGCCAGTGAGAGACGAGGCCTGAAACAAGCCACCCAAAGATACTATTACAACAAAGGCGCTCAGTAGAGAGCTAGAGCCCTTAGAAACTGGGGACCATGTCTACATCTAAACCAAGTCAAGAACTTGGAGGCCTGGCACAGTCCTGCAAAAGGAGAACACCCCGAGATCGTACACAGTACGCACGCATGATGGTGGGCAATACAGGAGGAACAGAAGATTCCTCCTGAAGGCAAACATAAATCACTGCAAAAGACAGATTCCTCCAGCGGCCAAGAGCCATCAGTGCAACCCGGAGGATGCTCCACAATTGGCTTAAGAGTGTTCAGACATTGAAGCTACTCCTACAAGCCTTCCTGAACCTACACTTGATGCCCAGATACAGGAGACAGCCAATCCTCCATGTAGCCATTGCAGATGCGGTTGGATCAGTAAACTGTGTCCTCAGCAATGTTCAATTTGATTATTGTTACATCTCATCTTAGTGTAGACAACAGCTTGTGAGTTCTCTCTGAGTCAGCGGGCTATGTCCTGACAGTTGTGTATAGTTAGCACGTTTGCATACCATTAATATTCATTGACTTTTATTTGTTCTGTTCCTCTCATAGGATGGGGATGTAATGTATGCGCATAGTTTATTGGTTTCGCGCCTTTATTAATTTATGCTTGCTTAGCAGCCGGGCTGTTACAGATATGTGCCAGAGAACGGCATTTGGTTTTAAGCGATAATCGTTTAACATTCAGTGTGATATTAAAAGCCACCAGTCAGGATTTTACACTGGTCAGTGCCGGGTGAAGTAGGTACAGAATCACGTTAATACAACTGAAAACGGCGTTTCTCATAGTGCTTGAGACATTTTCCCTTTTAATGAGATTTTATTAGTTTTTTGGACTGTAAGTCCAAGGTCTTTTTCTTTCGTGACAAGCATCTTTCAGTTCGGTATTGTTAAGATTGTATACTCGAGATAAGCCGGTTTTCTTACGGCTTATTCTAAGATTATGACATTTTGTAGGCTGGAAATATATAGTGATTAGAAGCTGACCAGACATAAAGGAGGTTTAAATCAGCTTGGAGGTCACAAATATCAGACATAGTTTTGATAGTTTTATAACATTTAGAGTCATCGGCGTACATACCACGCCCCAGGACGAAAAACTACCGTTAACGACAACACGCTGTTGTCGACCAGAGAGATAACTCGTAAACCACTTCAATAGAGGACCATCAATTCCAAAGGTACAAAGCTTTGATAAAAGTTTCGCATGACACACAGAATCAAAAGCTTTGGAAAAATCTAAATAGATGACATCAGTTTCCAGTCCACTATCAAGAGCCCGGCCAAGTTCATGGAGGACTTGCAGCAGCTGGGTGTGGCATGAGAGACCTTTAAAGAAGCCATGTTGCATGTTAAACAAGAAACTGAGGTGAAATATGCGGTAGAAGACGATTTAGAACACATCTCTCTTAGACTTTAGCCAATATCGGCATTAGAGATATAGGGCGATAATTTTCTACTTCAGTTTTCTTGTCTTTCTTGTGCACAGGAAAAATATTTGCCGTTTTTCATGCAGATAGGCAATAACCATTTAGAAAGGAGGAGTTTATAAAAGCAGTTATAGACGGAGCTAGAGTGTTGGCGCATTGTCTTTCTTGTGCACAGGACAAATATTTACCGTTTTCCATGCAGATAGGCAATAACCGTTTAGAAAGGAGGAGTTTATAAAAGCAGTTATAGACGGAGCTAGAGTGTTGACCCATTTTTTCA
>NC_090893.1:4125786-4163286 GCF_036669925.1 Montipora capricornis | reverse complement strand
CACCAATAAATTGAGAAAAGAAATCAACGGGCACAAATCAAGCCTGACGTCTAAGGCAATTAGCTATTTGTCAATCATCTGTGAATCTCTCAAAACAACACGATGTGTTCATAATTTTTCCTTCACTGTTATCCCACCGAATGGGTTTTTCCGAAATGTCATCTCTCAGGAGGCTGAGGATGATTCAAGGCAGTGAACAGTTGAAAAAGCAGTGGTGAAAAGAGTTTTAAGACCTTTTAGTGTTCTTCAATCCTTATCATCATCAAATTTCAGTTGGCAGGTATCCGAGATTTTGCCGTCTTGTAGCCATTCCTTGCCTTTTTAGGCCTGTTTTGAGATTTCTGCTTCCTTCAGATGATCTGGCCTGGTTAGAACCATGCCAGGCTTTCCAGTGTCAGAAGTGCTTCGCCTCTCCTTTAGCACACCGCCATCCATTTCTTCAATACTGAGTATTTTTATCTCCATGAGCATTTTTATCAGCGGCATTTTGCACCCTTAACATTGATCCAAACAAGTCCTCAGCGCGGCGTTATCTATCTTCATTGATCTATAGTAGAAAATCCTATAGCATGACCAAAGCGGAAATGAAGACTTAAACAATTCTTTACTTTTCCTTTCCAGAGAAACTACCTTTTTTGAACACAATTTGCACTGATAGGTTCTTTGATGTTAAACGACAACCAGTTAAAGTTCTGTTGTACACAGCGATGTAGTCAGCATTCCATCCGATGGGTCAACATCAGCTTCTTTTCCTTCTTTGTCCACAGATTCTCGTCCGCCGTATGACTTTCTCCTTAGTCGCTTTTCATACTCAGGTACGACCAAAAGTCCCTCGATGTTCAAGCTTAGCAATGAGCTCGTTCGCCGCGAGATGAGCGAAGGTCTTCCATCCGTCTTCCCGATATGGATTTGGTCTTCTTTGGCGCTCAGTCGTTTAGGATTTGTCTTGTTTCCTTCAATTGTGTTTTCCTTTTCCTTTGGTTGGTCTTTTGCATCGATAAATGTAAAGGCAATGGTTACTTTACTGCTTGGGTGTATGACAGCGCCGTTCATTGCTAATTTCGCTTGATATCTTGAAAAGCGGATCAGTATGAATATGCAAAACTGTTAAGCTTCCCAGTTCTGTGCAAGACAGGTTGTGATGCCAGCCTATTCGAGCGGTCCACACAATCAAAGTCGAACGATTTTTGCAGTTTTTACTGTGTCCGCTGATGTGGTAACAATTGCGTGCGGTTTTGAATGGAGTTAGTGAAGCCGCAAGGAGCTGAGCTTCTTGATAAATGAAAAGCAATTATATGCATTAAGGCACAGTTTCACCGCCTCTTTTATATTAATCAAGAGCAGCGAACCGTCCACTTCTTTCAATTTCAAGTGATAATCGTTAATAAATGTCGTCTGTGCCAAAAGCAGTGTGATGCTTTCATTGATAACCTTTTTTATGTAAATATTTTGAAAAAAAATTCAGTTTTCTGAGAGGCAGTCTTAGTGTGGTACAAAATGACGTATCTCGAGTGAACAATTTTTTTTTCGGAAGCACTCGAGTGGCATAAATGCAGTCATCACTTTCAGGCACGTTTCGCTTGAAACAATTCAGCCTCGTGCAGTTATATGGATTTTTTTATTAGGATTCATTAATTTTAATCAGGGTAATTAAAATTGATTCTGAGATAACGTTTTGTCTGTAGCCGAAGTTAAGAAAACATTCCTTGAGTTTATATAAATACAGAATTTCCTAGTGAAGTTGAAACAAAATGATCACGGAAACGAAGATAAAACGGTTACTTTGCATTAAATTCCAGACTCTTTTCCAAGCGTACTCAAAATGTATTTTCCTTGTTGTGTTTAATTCAAAGCACAATGAAATCTGTGTTCTTTCTTTATTTTTTGTCTAAGCTGGTCGAGAAGACACCCCCTTAACAATTATTTTCACTTCTAATGCAGTGCATTTGGAAGGAAAACAATTAAAGTTAAACTTAACAAATCATTAACGCATTTCGCCTCGAAAATAGTGGGTAACAATTTATTAAATCATGGGGTTGCTATGGCAGCACCATTTTTTTTTTTCAGTTGAGCCTCAAAGTGTAACTCTCATGTTTTTCTCACGCGCAATACATTCCACTCTGTGTACTCAAAACTTGCACATTTGTCTTACGAATGTAACACTCTGACTGCTTCGAAAATTATGTTAAACGCTTGAGACACTTTTTACAATAAAGCATTGAATAAAATTTTGTTTTGTGTAAAGAAGGGGTTGTTCTTTCTACTTCCCGTTCACGAGCATTTTCATTGCTTACATTGGGTGCCCTTACTTGTGAGCGCAAAAGATATCGGAAACCCGTTATGTTCAGACGTGATTCACACAAAGTTGAATGTTTATAATTCAAGTGAACATACGATCACAGTGGCTCGAAAATGATATTTTTCTAATCATTCTCGTCTATCTCCTATAAGTATTCCAGACTCCAAACAACGAACTGAATGAACTTACGATGTAAAAAAAGAATCCCAGAGAAGTATCTGGAACGACGAGAAGGAGGGACCCAAGGCATTTTTCGGGTCAGTACGCAGCTATTACAACGGCTCTCGGGATTGGCTCAGAAAACAATGGACCAAAACAAACAACCAATCAACGACGGACCGTACTCCTAAATACAATAGAGCTGCGTCCTAAAGGGATCCAATGAAATTACAGGTTGTAAAGAGCTGCTTTCTCCATTTTTGGGATACATTCTTCGCTTTTTTACGATGAACTCATCATCGTCATTATCATTATTATTTATTATAATGTTTACAAAAAGTTTGAAGTACAGTTCCCACAAGAAAGTAGTAGAACAATAAGATAAATACAGCAGGATTTCCAAAAAAAAAAAAACACGAAAAGAAAATTATAACAACATTAAGTTGAGCTGAATTAATTAAACTACAGGAACAAGGCATTTACTAGAACAGAAACTTATTGTAGTGTTTATTAGGTTCCATAAATTCGGAAGTTATTTTAAGAATGGATTTTAAGAGAAAATCATCTTCTTTGTTTAGTGATCCAAGTTAAATTTGGTGGATTTTTCTATTAAGACATTTTATGTAGAGAGCGCAAGTTTACTGGAAGAGAATTCCATAACTTGTGGCCAACTCTAATAAACGTAGAAAGATAAACGTAGAAAGTTGTCGAGCCTGGATTTGAACTGCGGTTGTTATCTTGGCGACAAGCCACGTCAACGACAACCAGCGACGGTACACACAACAGCAATCTTCCTCTTCTTTGGAATAATCGCATCCAAACGTGTACCACGTTCTGTCATATATAGCACTACCCACATGTACGCAATGCGTACCTATATTTAAGTGCAGCCTTTATCTATGATGCTCGATAAAATCCTCGTTAGAAGCACGCCCTGGCTGTCTCTGATACATAGTTTATCGTATTGTTTATGTCAAATTGCAGTACGAGGGTGAAAAGAATATACTTCTCAAGGTCACTTTTCTGAAAAAAAAAATGTAAAATCAGTTTAAAAGTAGTTTTTGTATATCGGGAAATTCGCATGCGCAAACATTGTGTTGCGCGCGCAATTTTCTTACCATATGGAGAAGAAGATGACTTCATTGTGTGATATATATTGGAAAACTGATATCTTACTACAAGTCTGATGGAGAAACATCCTGTCACGTATGGTCTATGGGTAGATACTTCTTTCCCGCACCGCGTGTCAAGGGAAGACTGAAATCTGATACCTAATTTGGAGCACTTGGTGTTGGTGTCACAGCGGATTTGGACTCCCCGGTCCAGGGGCCCGTTTCTCGAAAGTCCCGAAACTTTACGGGCCATTTTCGGGTGTCAAAATTCCCTTTGTAACTCAAGAATGGATAGGATTTAAGTCGTCAAACTTCACAGTCATGTTTCTTTTTGTTGCCTTGAAAACATGTTAAAAGATCGGCTTTCCAAAACAAGCGGTTGGCAGTTTTACAATTGGCGTTTCGGGACCGAAAAGTTATCGGGACTTTTGAGAAACGGGCCCCAGATCCGCTAGCAGATATGGACCCCCTTTCGCGGATTTGGACCCCCCTGAAAATAAGCGTTCTTTTGATTAAGGTAATAAAATTCCTTTGTAAATTGTTTTCAAGTAGTTGTAAAAAAACTTTACTGAAACTCAAGTCTAACTTTGCTCAGCTTCTCCTTATATATTAAAAATTAATACGAGAATTCATGACTGGAAAAGTTTAATTGTCCTTGTAATCAAGTAAACTTCTTACCATTGGTTTTCCAACCATGTGGTGTTACTTCAAAAGTGGCTCCTCCTTTGTGAAAGCGCTCCTATTCAAACTATCAAGTGGAAGGAAGAAAGAAACCAAAAAGAAACAAAACCTTACGAAATGGCCACAGCTTAAGCCTGATTTTTCTTTTTCTCCTTATTAGAAAATCAACACCTCAATTCAACAAGTTCTTAGTGCGTGAATTTTAAATCAGGCTCAAAATCTTCTGTCAGAAAGGAGTTCAAATTTAAACAAGCTTTGTTGAATAATTAAGTAATCTAAGTCTTTTTCTCAAAGATTTATGCTTTATGGCATCGGTCAGAATCGTACTCTGCCTCAATAAACAGTTGAATTAACTGTAGCGGGGGGTACTCCCTTATATGGGCTATATAGGTATGAGCGGCCCCAAAGGGTAGGGTTTTTCAGCTGTTTTGGTCATAAAAAGGGTATCGATTTTGGCCAATTTTCCGCCATTTTGGTCATAAATAGGATATCCATTTTTGCACTCTAGAATTCGTTTTTTATTTAGAAGCTACTTCTTTATCATGTAACCTACCTAATAAAAGCAGATAAACATTGCCTTTAACATTGGTCTGAACTAGGGAAATAATTATAAGGTAGGTCTGCACCAGGGTATTGATTTAAGGGTCAGGTCATAAATTGGGTAACAAATTTTTGGTCAGGTCATAAATAGATAGGGTAGGGAAAATCGCAGATTTTGGTCATAAATAGGGTAAGGGTTTTGGGACGCGGACCGCACACCCCTACCCAATTTTTCTGGGAGAACCCCCCCTCCCTCCCCCTGGGGTCCAAGTCTGCGATTAGTCCCCGGGGGTCCAAATCTAAGGAGGTCCAAATTCACTCGGTCACCGGTTCAAGGGATCCGCCGGTCGAAATACCACGACTATGCGTTTTCAAACACAGTAACTTTCGTTCCCCACAATTTACCAGAAACCCAATGTTTATAGTCACAGTCTTAGAATGAAGGTGCTTTCTAAATTTATAGCAGTGTTTCTGGATGTCTGCCTCGACTATTTCAACATCTGAGCTGCCCTTTTCGAAATTCGGTATACCCTTTCGGATACTCTATCTACCATTTTGGATAACGATTGACAACGACTGATAACGACACGCAGCATGTCGACGAGGAACGTACGACTGTCGGAAAGGGCAGGTTGAGAGCCGGAAAAGGTCGATCGCCTGTCGAACAGGACCAATTGACCTTCCGTTTCCAATGCTGATTGGACATGCCAATAAAATAACTGACCGTTTGTTGTCTCTTTGGTAGGCAAAGCTAAATTAAAGAGGTTATTTACATCATTAAAAAAATTAATAAAAGTTATTACATATTGGATATATGAAAACAAAAAAATTCCAAAAGGATAAATATTATATATAGAATCTAACTTAAAAGTAGGTCCATCCGCTTTGTATTGGTAGATTGTTTGTTCCCAGATATTATCCTTGTTGTCGTGCTCCTTGACCTTAGCTGGTAGGAATGAGTAGGTTCTTGTACTCTTGGGAGAAGGAAGCTAATAGGGCTGAACCAGAAACCCATAAGGGTTGAAACGTGTAACGCGCGTTCACAGCTTCCGAATATTCAGTGCGAACTGATTGGTTGAATGTTTCAGTGCTAAGTACCATATTTGGAAACCCCTTGCTCTTGTTGTTCCAAATATGGTACTTAGCAAATTGAATATTCAGAAGCTTGTTTCCAAGCACACAAGGGGCCGTTACACGTTTCAACCCTTATGGGTTTCTGGCTGAACTGAATCCTTTGCTAGTAGGTTCGGCATAGTGTGACCCTTCTTCCCTTTAGAGTGGTCAGGCCAGCAAGTATTAGAGCATCCGGGTATGTGGAGTCTGGAAAGATTGTTGGTAAAGCCCTTTCCTGCATTTTCTCGATCCTTTTAGGGAGTACGTCAGGTACGTTTTGCCAAGCAGGCACTGTGTATTGCACAATTGGCCTGAATATTGTTATGTATACTCTTACTGGTTGACTCTGTTTGGCACCATTCTTCTTCAGAATTCTGATTGAAAACACCCTTTCGACTTCTTTCTTCGTCATGTAGTCTACGTGACAGTTCCATTTGTAAATTAGAACTTAAGAATTGACTTTGGACCTGTCTTTTTTGATATTTCCGCCGATTTTGCGAATTCGAATTTCCTTTGTGTAAATTCGTTCTGCACTTATTTCCCTGTTGTTAATGCGAACCACTATTGAGAAAACTTGAACTTTCCTTTTCAGCATGTGAATGAACGTTTTCGACTTTCAAAAGGCCTTTTTTGCGACCTTCCAAACTTCCTTCTCAAAGGCCCAACTGACCAAGTAGAAATCCTTTGTTACCTCAAACGTTTTGCTCACTGAGCACTGACTACCTTGTCAAGTTCAGCTCGGCCCAGTTCAGTTCACTTTATGTCAAGTTCAATGCCGTAACAATACCACCAGCGACTCATTGGGTTCCCATTTGGTGTCTAAATCGTATTGCTTTGTCAAGTTGCAGAAAAGCCTCCGATGTGGCAAAAATGGAGGTTAGATCGAAAATAATAATTTAATGATGGGTTACAGTGCAAGTAGATCAGACGTTACACACAAATATCACAGTAACTGAGAAAATCTGGTATACCTGTGGAGAAAATGATTGGTGAACCTGTGGTTTTACAACATGGCTTCTGCACTGGCTCCATGCACAGTTTTTCTTTCTCTCAGTTTTTCATGGCGAAATCTTCATTTCCCGCTGTTTTTCAATCAACCTTTGTAGAAGGAAGAATGTCTTTTAAGTGTCTCGCGGTGCTGTCTTACAATTGGATCAAAGTATATTGTAGAAATTTGCGCAGGTTTGGAAAACGTGATATAGTTTATACCTGCCTTATTTGAAAACAAATAAATGCATAGTCGCGGTCTATGAGAATGAACTGCAACGATTGTACGACTGATGATGATGCTACAGAAGATGAAGAGGAGAAAATTTCTGCAGAGGTTGCGTGTGTGGGTCAATTAACTTGGTAAGCTTTGTGCAGAGTACGTTGTGATGTTATCACTAATTCTTATAATGGCCAAATTTAATTGTATTAAAAAATACACCAACAATAATATATATTTTTTTCAATATTTATACTTAATTATCCGTTAATTATTGTGCATACGAATTTGGTGCTGAAACAAATTCATAGATGCCGAGTTGTAGGCCAGGGAGAGGCTCGCTGAAGATTTTAAATGGAGCGCCTAATCCGAGCGAGCGCCAAAGGCGCGAACTTTTCTTGAGGGTCAGGGGGCATTCCCCCCACCACCAGGAAAAATTTATCTGAGTTCTCCTAGATCACTTTTCCTGCATTCTGAGGTAATTTAATGACACATTTTACCAAGTCACTTCGGGTAAATAGACACGAGCAGTGAGAAGAAAAGGGCTCTGGGGTCTAGAAAACTTGATTTCTCGTCAATTTGCTGCTGATTTCTCGTTGATTTCACAATTTCTTAGATCATGAACAGATTTACATTTGTGGAACAATAACTTGGTATGATATATGTATTACAAAATTTGTTAACCCAAGC
Source organism: Montipora capricornis (assembly GCF_036669925.1). Taxonomy (NCBI): domain Eukaryota; kingdom Metazoa; phylum Cnidaria; class Anthozoa; order Scleractinia; family Acroporidae; genus Montipora; species Montipora capricornis. Next base: position 4,155,485 of record NC_090893.1, on the reverse strand, counting down.
TCAGCTGGAGATTTTGCTTGCTCGGCTGGAGAGCTGGAGATTGAGTCTGAAAGCTGGAGTCTCCAGCCGAAAGCTGGAGACTTGGCATATATGCAAATTATAAGACACTTTGTTCTCTAATTAAGGGAATGTGCTTGATACCGGGTTGATGTAACAAATTAATTTTCATTGCTGTTTTTGACCAATTGTCTCGATGCAAAGCAGTCTGTGACGTCAACCCGGAAGCCATCCTCCTTCATTGCTCGGTGTCCCATCTTTTAAAGCCAATTAAAAAGTGAAATTTCGATCAAAAGGTTCCAAAAACACCACAATGTATCTGGGACCATTTCAGAGAATAAAGAAAGTGGAAAAGTGTTTTGAGGTGATAGGCACTTTAATGTCAGGCCAGGCCTGGGTTGCTTGGAGCTTGGTTTGTGCTGACCATTGCTGATTACCATGACAACCTATAGGTTTCGAGACCAATAAACATTGGTTGGTGCTAATCATGCTTTGAACAATGAAGCTCTGGTTGTTTAGTGTGTCATTAAGTGTGGTCCATCTTTTTCCATCCTACTGTTAGCAGCGTGTCTAAAACGCAGGTCACATTTGACAGGTCACTGGTTGCAGGTCATTGTTTTACCTTTTTGAAAGTAACCAAAACCTTCCATTTGGCTAACCCTAGGCCTAAGGTTGGTTTTTAGATTTGGATTTCAAAACACTAAGTGACCCAAGTTTTAAGCCAATGATTTCACACTAATTTCCTTAATCTAACCCTAAACCTTCTTTAGGTTTAATTTAGGCCTGATATTGTTAATTTGTGTGTAATAACACTGGTTTAGTTTGCTGTACATACCTGGCTGGTAAATACCTGGCTGGTAAATGCCTTGCTGCTCTGCACTTGCTGTACATACCAATGAAACAAAAGCTGTCAAAGCTATCCACGACTACATGTATTACAGTAGTTTTAAAAATATTGGAAATTTAGATTTATTCGTACTTTCTTTGTAAACCAGTCAAGCACAAAAAGTGATGTGTTATCCTTTAAATGCTTCATTGCCTTCACAGATGAGTGTTTTGGTGTCTTAGGTGCTGGGGTCAGGAAATTTAAATCCAGACACTTCCATTAAATTTTGAAATGCATGACCCCACAAAGGGCAAAGTCAAATTCTCTACTCCTACTCCCTGTTCCCAGAACGATCATTAAATGGTAGTGGAACTAGGATTTTACCTCAGATGACAATGTACATATTGTCATGATATTGTTGATATTGTTTGGAATCATTGCCACTCGTCAGATGTATTAGTTTGTATTTAATTTATCGAAGATACATGTAGGTGTCTCCAATTAGTTTCTTGTAAACTTGAACGAAAGACATGTTAACTTAATAATTATAAAGTTATTATTATTATTATTATTATTAGTATTATTATTATTGTTATTATTATTATTATTATTATTATTATTATTATTATTATTATTAAATACTTAAAATATACACAGACCTCCAAATTTCCTTTTGTTGAAATGCTTGGAATGGAAAAAAAGGAGAAATTATTTAAATCTTATCTTTGTCTACATGTAATATAAATTCCAGGTATTCATCAGAAAATTGTGAGATGGACTCTTTGGTTTCTGGAGATGAGTCATCTTTGAAAGGTATACTATTTATTTTATGTAAAAGTCTTATTGAGGATGTAATATTTGAAAGTTAATTGAATTTATTTTTTTATTATGAATACACATATTTCTTAATCCCTTTGTGTGTGAAAAGGTTTGAAGAGGTCATTTTTGAAGAGGTACAATTTATGTAAATCCCCCCCAAAAACTAGGATGTTGCCAAGAGGACTACAATACTCATCAAAAATATTGAAACACTTGTGTCTGTTTACCCTTCCCCAATGTTGATTTGGGTATCACAGTGGTCTCAGTACTTCAAAACACGCTTGGCTCAGCATTGGGAAGGGAGAAGGCACATTTTGGGGGGGGGGGGGGGGGGAACAGTGTGAATTAGAAATCTCAGGATTTTTCCAGAAAATTCAAGAGAAACGGTGTCTGTTTCAACGATTTGTGACGAGTATTGTCTTTGCGTCTGAAGGGCGTGGATGGGTAATGTAACTGTGAACAATTCAATACGCTCTATGCCGAAACGAATTGATATGGTGATTAGAAATGAGGGGAAGCGTCTAAAAATATTAAAGAGATACCACTATTTCCATTCTGTGGATAACTGCGTGAGATTTCTTCTCGCAAAATGTAAACTTTCAGAGACAATAATAACTATCGCACTATACGTCAAAAATATAGGGAGAGGGGTGGTGTTGCATATTTCAAACAAAGACGCGTATCAACCAATAACTTCTTATTTAGAATAGGTCTAAAGGGCGATGAAAACTGCAGCTTTTGTCACACCTCCTCTGAGTCACTTATTCATCTTTTTTGGACGTGCAGCCACACATCTCACTTTTGGAATAAACTTACTGAATGGCTGATAAACCTAAATGTACTTCCTAGGGATTATGCTTTGACAAATACTACTGCTTTGGGTCTGAGGCCAGATATCTCTCAATTCGCACTTCTTATAAATTATTGCTTTCTCTTAGCACGATATCACATATGGCTCGCTAAGACAAAAGAAGGCCATCCAAACCTTACACATTTCATACGCACTTTAAAATCACGATATGAAATAGAAATAAAAAGTGGAGACACAAAGAAATGGAAACCTCTTGCAGGATATATGAGGATCTAATTAATATTAGTATATTTCTTCACCTATCTGTATTTATCTCCTACCCATTAGTTTCTTTCAAATCTCCTGTCAGGTGCATATCTTACATTACCTGTAGTGAACCACATGCCTTTACCCTGTTTTTGATGCCTCCATGGTGCAACTTCAAGCTGTAATGATAATTATCTATTTTTCTTCTTTTTTTTTTCTTTGCCCTTTGTCGTCACTGCATGTGTTAGTAGTACTGTCTTCACTGTATTTGTTAGTCGTGTAGATTTGTTAGTCGTCGTAATTCAAACACTGTTAAAATTAGAGTAATATCATGTAAATAGAGCTAGTGCTGTAAGTAGTCAGTGTACTGTTCGTAAGCATTGTAATCTCTTGTATTGTTGCAAATTAAAAAAAAAAAAAAAAAAAAAAAAAAAAAAAATTTCAAACAAAAGGGGGTGAAAATTGCTCCGATGGCCATCAAGACGACGTTTAACGATTTTTACATAGAAGAATGACTTTTCCGGTCATTGTATGAAATTAATTCGCTATTCATTGTGATATTATTTCTCTTGGAGCTCCTAAGAAAGAATAGTGAAGTACGTTGCCTCTTAGTCCTTATCTCAAATAACTACACAAAGGTGTCAAAGGAACACGGAACCTTTTCCTCCTTTTTCTATAATCTGAACAGTTCTATGTACAAAAATAAGCTAACTTTGTAGAAAAGTACATTATTAAAAGAGATCATTTGTTGTAACGACCAGTCGACCTTCTTAGCGCTGAAACTCAACGATTCACCACTGTGTTCTAAAGTAAAGTAATTTAGACTTAGACATAGACTTTAACCCTTTCAGGCCCGATAGTGCCAAATGGCACTTATAGATTTTACTCTGTCTAACGCCAGACGATTTTACTCGTCAATGGGGAACCCCTCGGGCCTGAAAGGGTTAAGCTAACAGCATCCGAAAACTATGTCCCCGTTTAACCCTTTCAGGCCCGATAGTGCCAAATGGCACTTATAGATTTTACTCTGTCTAACGCCAGACGATTTTACTCGTCAATGGGGAACCCCTCGGGCCTGAAAGGGTTAAGCTAACAGCATCCGAAAACTATGTCCCCGTTTAACCCTTTCAGGCCCGATAGTGCCAAATGGCACTTATAGATTTTACTCTGTCTAACGCCAGACGATTTTACTCGTCAATGGGGAACCCCTCGGGCCTGAAAGGGTTAAGCTAACAGCATCCGAAAACTATGTCCCCGTTTAACCCTTTCAGGCCCGATAGTGCCAAATGGCACTTATAGATTTTACTCTGTCTAACGCCAGACGATTTTACTCGTCAATGGGGAACCCCTCGGGCCTGAAAGGGTTAAGCTAACAGCATCCGAAAACTATGTCCCCGTTTAACCCTTTCAGGCCCGATAGTGCCAAATGGCACTTATAGATTTTACTCTGTCTAACGCCAGACGATTTTACTCGTCAATGGGGAACCCCTCGGGCCTGAAAGGGTTAAGAACTATCGGTTCACCATGGTGAAGCCCTACAAATAGCCTTATTGAATAGCTTAATCAAGAAAATTATCCCTAAGGTGCATGTTCCGTGATCTGTTCTATGACTTAAATCACTTGTAGATGCAGTAGCTTTTGTTTTTGGTTCCTAAAAAAGGCAAAGAATTTTCCAAACACCATGCTGAATCGTGTAACACTTAAGCTAAGCCATGGCAAAGATTAAATGTCAACAAATTTGGCGATATTTACATAAGATCAGTCATAATTGAATTAGTCGTCTTGTGGGAAAATAAGTCGACTAAAACATTTTCCACACGGGGGGCCTGACTTCTGCTGTTCCTCGGGTATTTGATGGAAGAGATTGACGACCCGCCACCTTACCTTAATATACAGTCCGCGTTTCTTGAATAGGAAAGACATTTAGCAACAGACATGCCCTTATTTATCGGACTGAGAAAATCTAATCAGCTTACGTAAATATCATTTCCCCTTTTCAAAAGTTGGAATATTTGTCTTCACAATGCAGAAAGTGAAGTTCCATCAGCGACCTCACGTTTTCCGCATGTCTTAATTACTGCCTGTATGTGTAACACATTGCTTTAATTTCCCTTATTTTTATCCTTTCCTTTTATTTTCAAATATAACTGAACAATAACCCGAGATCCTAAATTTCTCTTTCTCATCTGTGTGCGAACCAAGCAGGTATATTCCATCGATGATCGAAAAATTCGTCTTGAACACAAACTGTTGTTCTTTCCTCTCTTTAGACTAAATACAATACTCATCAAAAATCTTGAAACACTTGTTTCTGTTTCCCCTTCCCCAATGTTGATTTGGGTATCACAGTGGTCTCAGTGCTTCAAAACACGCTTGGCTCAACATTGGGGAGGGAGAAGGCACATTTCGGGGGAAACAGTTTGAAGTAGAAATCTCAGGATTTTTCCAGAAAATTTGATAGAAACGGTGTCTGTTTCAATGATTTGTGACGAGTATTGTAGATGCAGAACCTATGAGCCTCATTCTAGACCCCAACTTTGGGAGCACTTCAAGTTTTTCTTTTATAGTACACCTTATTCCAAAATGGCTGCCATTTAAATGTTCTTTTGTTTTTATTCAAATAAACCCTTGATGCCTTGTTCTTAAGTTTAAAATTCAAGAGAATATTTTATCTTGAACGAGGCAACAAGGGCCAATTTGTATCTGCGTAAATCAGCGGCCATTTTGGAATAAGGTGTATAGCGAGTGTGCATATATCTGTTATTAAGTTATTAATCTGTCTATTTATTAATTAAAAAAAAAAAAACGAACAAACAAACAATCCAAGAAAAACTGAACAAAAAACCAACAATCATATTTGTGTGTTTTCAGACCAGCACATGTTCAAAGAGAATGGCATACCCGAATCAACAAAGAGAAGAAAAGGTTTCACTTAAAGATTTTGCTTTTTAGTATCTTTGTTGGCTAATAATATTATTTTAAATGCATGTTTTTGCATATGTATACAATAAGCCACCGTATGAAATTTCCCTCCATAATATTATAACAGTTGTTTTTGCAATTAATTTTAATTGTTTCCTTATTTTGAATTTTCCCTCTGTGGTGGACTTCTACAAATTTTTCTTTTTTATTTGTGTTCCGAGGAAATCAAATGTTAGGATCTCTCATAAATTACTGATCCTTTGCTGAAAATGTTTTATTAACATGATGGCCATTATTGTTATTTTTATTGATTTACATCATCTTCATCATCATCATCATCATTGTTTCAACGTTAAAATTGAACCGCTTTAATCCTCTTAAAGGTTGCTTTGTTTTCATGACAGGAAAATTAAATGTCTCAACTTGGCGTGCAAGAACACTCCTTGGTGGTGGAAAATCGACAGACAAAACCAAAAAGTGTACAGCCATAGCTCCTGCTTTTGAGGAAAAGAACAATGGACTAAGACAACTAAAAGCTACTGAACCACAGACCAAAGCTCACACCAAATCACATCATACGAATGTTGAATTCATTTGTCAGGAGGATAACAATGAAGAAGAGTTACCTGATGACATGTTTGCAGATGGTAAGGATCTGGTGACTTAAACCTTTCTTAATCCATAACTGCTGGTTTAGACAGCTTGAGACAATTAATAATTTTTTTACAATATTTATCACTGTCTTCTTTTTTAATGTCTGTCTGTAACAATTTCCTCAATTTTTTTGTTAACTACTGCTAATAATAATAATAATAATAATAATAATAATAATAATAATAATAATAATAATGATGATAATAATAATGATAGTAATAATAATAATAATAATATTTATTTACATGATGCCAATTCAACTATACAGTTTTCAAATGTGCCTCACATTTATGAGCTTTATAGTGAAGTGAAGTGAAGTGAAGTGAAGTGAAGTCAATTTATTTAACGTCGGTAGTTCCTTCAGTTACGAAACTGGTATCAATGGAAGCCAATGGTGCACCTTTTACCCCCCTTCCTCTGTCAGTGCTCCGTTTCAAGGATATTTAAAGCTACAACTACACGGATCAGACGAAACTGGAAACGGACGTTAAGGCACCGAGGATCGAACTGGGGACTTGCTTCGAAAGCCGCGCACTAGCCAACTGAGCTACGCCTGCAAATGTTGGTTTTTGAGGAGAGGGGAAAATCGGAGTACCCGGAGAAAAACCTCACAGAGGAGAGTAGAGAACCAACAAACTCAACCCACATATGGCGTAGAATCCGGGAATCTATCCTGGGCCACATTGGTGGAAGGCGAGTGCTCTCACCACTGCACCTCCCCTCCCCTCCTGCTTAAATGGATAGTCTGCTTGAGATGAACAAGCAAATGCACAGTGAGGACTGTTGCAAACACTGCAGCGATGAGGGGTGTAGGGATGACGCAGTGGTGAGAGCACTCGCCTCCCACCAGTGTGGCCCGGGCTTGATTCCCAAATTTAGCGTCATACATGGGTTGAGTTTGTTGGTTTTCCCCTCTCCTCAAAAACCAAAGTTGATTTGATTACAGTATCTGCAATTAGTGCTCCAGCACTTGAAGACGAGACACTTAACCCACTGACACGTGGGAGTGAGACTTGACAGCTGATTTTACCCTTCAACTGAGGGTGTCCTGGGGTGTTTGAGGTGTCAGTGGGTCAAGCAGTCAAAAACTATGCCTCCTCCATTATGTACATGTAAAGTTCCTTTCCTTTCATTTTTGGCATAAATTGACAGTATGGGTGGAACAACAGCTGTTGTTCCATGATCTGCAAGCAATCAGGTACATGCAGGAAGGTGCTCTAGATGACTCAGGCAAGTCAGAGAAGGGGTGAATAAAGCTGCAATGCAATGAGTCCCTTTTTGTGGCACAAAAGGTGTACATGTACAACTGCTTGTTCATTGATGACCAATCAACAACTTTGGAAGCCTGTGCCTGCTCACAAAAAGCTTTCTCAAAGGCAAGCCAGTTCAATTTTGATTTTCCTTTGCTTTAGAGTATGATAGTGAATATTAGACAAATCAAAATCAAAATTGCACTGGTTTGAAAAATTTAACAAACAATTTGTTCCACAGTGTATCCATAACTACGTAGTAAAAGAAATGTTTGGACATAACTAAACCTGGAAACACTGAAACAGCAAAATAAAACACCAAAACACCATGTACACATATGACCCCACCATACATGTACATGTAGTACTTTGAATACTAACTTCTTACTAACCGAGCGTGAGGGCCGTACTGGGGAATATTGGCCCAAGGTCGTGGCAGTACAGACCGAGCGCAGCGAGGTCTGTACAAAACCGACCGAGGGCCAATATTCCCCAGTAAGGCTCAAGCTAGCTCGGTTAGTAAGTACATGTAGTTTATTATATGGCTTTTTAATTACCTTTTGCTTTGTTTTTGCAAGCCCGTAATCGGCCTGTGGGCATTACAGGAGAATAATGCCCTACGATTCAGTCACAATTAGCCAATCAGAGCATGCGTTATATCGGCTGCAAACACAAGCCATATAATAATAACCAATACAGGTTGGATTTTGAGATTAAATACTGTTTTAGGTCTAATTAGTGCTAAAATGTTATTGCCCCTAATCTCAATCTTAATCATAATCCTAATCTTAATCTCAATTAATAATAATTATTGGGAACAATAATGTCTTAGGCCTAATTTAAGGCCTAAAACGATGTTTAATCTCAAAATCCAACCTTTGTTGGTTAGTATTCAATGTATGGTGGGGTTTTACACGGAGTTTGGTACTTCTGTTGAATCGCAGTTTTGGTGTTTCGCTGTTTCATGGTTTTGCAATTAATGCCTCAAAAATTGTAAAGCCCTGCTCTGAAATAATTACTTCAATCTAATTGTGAAATGTGACACACACATGGGTCCCGTGAAACTCTACATAGTGTTTCATTCATCAACTTATTTGACACAAATGAACTTTTGGGATTCATTTTTAATCAAATTTATTTTCAGGTTTTGAGGATCAAGACATGGAAAGACCTTCCTTCACACAGGCAGTTCAGTACCCCTCAGTCCCTTTAATTGTTTCAGATCCTGGAGTACAGCCAGTGATTAAAGTGAGTATTTTTGTACAATGTATAGTTTGTTTTATGCGTATTTCATCCGACTTCTATTTTCAAACTGCCCTTACTCAGTGTTATCTTTGCAACTGCGTTAGGTTCCTGCCACAATAAACCGCTACTTGCGGGATTACCAACGAGATGGAGTGTGTTTTCTCTTTAAACACTTCATAGAAAATACTGGTGCAATCCTTGGAGATGATATGGGTTTGGGAAAGACAATTCAGGTGAGCGATATCCTATTAATCCTCTATGTAGAATGACCACGCGTTCCAGTGGCTCAGTTGGTTGGGCACCGGGCTGTCACGTGGGAGGCCGTGAGTTTAATTCTGGCCGGACCAACACTCAGGGTCTTTAAAATTAATAACTGAGGAGAAAGTGCTGCCTGTGTAATGACATCTGTGAATGGTTAGACTTTCAAGTCTTCTCGGATAAGGACTATAAGCCAAAGGTCCTGTCTCTGATAACCCTTGGGTATAAATTCTGTGGGATGTTAAAGAACCCACATATTATTCAAGAAAGAGTAGGGCATGGAGTTCCCAGTGTTGTGGTCTGATCTATGGAAATGTAGGGGTTATACTGTAGGTGTCAATTGGGATGAAAGTTCCATTCCTCTTCCCTGCCTCTCCATGATTTGTGGTGAATAAATTAAAATAAAGTTAAATTAGTTTTGTGATGCAGTCACCTCAATACCATTTATGCTGTTACCTTTGATTAAAAAATCCCAGTGGTGACTCTAATCTAGAAACCAAAGAGTTGATGTTAAGGACTTAATTTTTGCTTATGAAAAGCAGGAAGTTCATGCACTGAATTACAATGTACTTGACAGTATGGTTTCACATTACCAGTGTCATCACAACCACCTTTCCATCCAGTAATTGACACTAAGGCAACTCTCTCCTTTGGTAAGATGATTGGTTTCCAGGTGGCCTTTAACTTTGTATATGTAGCTGGTACATGTACAAATGATAACTGTAGGTTAAAACCTTTTGTGATACTTTTCAGCATCTCTCAAGTACATCTCCTTAAAGGCATGAATTATTTTTTAAGATCCTGCTGTTTTTTTTTAACTATAAGTTTAATATTTGCATATTCATTATTGTTATTGTGGTACAAACCTTTTACTGATGGTTTTTCACCAGGCCCTCCCCTCCCCTGAAAAAATAAGTGACACATGGGACATAGTGATGTGAAATTCATCCTATTTATGTGACTCATAGAGCATAATATCTCACTACAAGCCTGAGTGAATTTCTTTCACTTTTTAGGTAATTTCTTTCATTGCTGCTGTTTTGGGAAAAACTGGGACAAAGGCTGACATATTTTGCAAATTTATGAATGCAAGAAAAAGAGAAAAACAGGTATGATTGCTAGTAAAATATAAAGAACTACCGGTACTATTATAGTTACCGGTATGTAACAGCTTGTGCTGTGCAAAGTAGGAGCTTTTTGAAACCTCCCTTGCTATTTAAGACACATGTGTATCATTGATTTTGATGGCTTGACATTTAATAAATTCCCAGATATGTGAATGTAATATAATAATCATTATGATGTTAAATTGAATTCTCATGTTTATCTCAGCTGATCCAGTCCTCTGTGAATTCAGGAGATCATTAAAGAAATTAAATGATGGTTTTTTTTTTTGGTTGAGAGGAGGAAACCTGAGAACATGGAAAAACCTCTCGGAGCACTCTGAAATTTATAAGGCCTTATTATAAGAAGCTGTATCTTTTCTCTTTAATTATCATCTTAATTCCTTTTGATAAGGCACGAGGTATCATTTGGTTGGTTCACCGATGCAATATAAGTAATAATGAGTCTTGAACATCTTATACTCCTACAGAGAGAAGAAGATGGTATTCACAACGAAACAGGCACCTTTCTGATTGTCAGTCCAGGGTCTGTGATGTATAACTGGAAGGATGAATTGGAAACATGGGGACATTTTAAGTCAGGGCTCTTTCATGGTAACACCAAGGAGGACACTTTGCAAAGAGCCCTAGGAGGTCGACTGGATGTAGCACTTACCACGTATGAGACAATGAGGAATCATTTGGTGAGATCACTGGCTCAGTAAAATAATGAGTGAGCTTATCACGGTGACCGAAAAATATTGGCCAGACCTAACGGTGTGAATTTCATCTGTGATAGCAATGAAACATAATTACTGTATGCCAAGAAACTATGGAGTGTGATTCCCGACAAAATTCAACATTAAATTTATTCTGTTTTGCACATGTCTCATTTTGTTACTCAAATTGTGTTCTGTGTTCAAATTGTTAAAATCAAATTCTATTTTGTATTCCACATTCTATTCTGTTTTGAATTGTGTTCGCTCAATTCAGTTCTGTCACCCAAATTCTATTTTACTTTGAAATGGCAATTTGCCTAAAGTATATTCTCTTGCAAAGCGGTGATTCGCTCAAATTCAATTCTGTTTCACGTTCGGATTTATAAATTCTATTTTGCTTGTGAGCCTCAGACTGAGTGTACCGTGGCCAAGTGAAGAATGCTTGGCCACATCTGCTTGTTCTTTCGAAAGATGGCGGCTAAAGGGGCCAACGATGCAGCAGTTCGTGGGTTTCTTCACCTGTTGCTACACTCGATAGTTCGCCAAATCGAAAACAATGACGGTCGTGGCGACAATGGAGACGGAGTTTTGTACCGAGTTGAGTTGAAATGGTTTGAATTCAATTTAGGTGTAATTACCAGTAACATTTACTATAATGGCAATTAATAGGCCTATAAACTTCGTAAATGGCAAAACTTACATTTGACCAATTTTCAGCCTTTTGCATTCCCATTCATTTCTATCAAACTATACTTGTTTTTGATCAGTACTTACAGAGTATCTACCAAAAGCTGTCCTTGTTGAATCACTTGTTGCTTGCATAAATATTTGCTAAATCATAGGCATTTTCTCACAATGCTTATCACTGTCAGGTGGCTCAAGACAGTTGTTCGAGGACCAATGCAGCACAATCGCATCAAAACCAAGGGCCCTAGTAATTTAACCACACGAAGGCTTTGCTTTGTGTTGGTAGCTAGTATAAGGCAATAATTTTATTATTGTTGTGCTCATGCAGGATGATATAAATCGAGTGCCATGGCTTGCTGTAGTGATGGATGAAGTTCATCGTATAAAAGATCACAAATCTCAGATAACAGTGGCTGCTAAAGCTCTTAAAGTCAAGAGACGGTGAGAAAGTTTTGTCTCGATTATAAATTATAAAAGTGCAGTTGCACAACTTATGCCAAAGTTAGTGGAAGACAGATTGTCATAATTTTGTTTAAAGTCCGTTGCAAATTATGGAAATTTTACCGTGCTGGCTGGTAATTTAAGTTTGTGGGAGGCATGTTAATTGAAAGGTTAGCATTCTGGAATCTCAGGGGCAAGTGGCATGGGTTGTGGTCCTGCAGGCAATGCTGGCTTTCCTCATCCAGGAGTTTAAGTGGGTATAACAGCACCGATTTTTCTTTGGGGGTAGCCTTGTGGTGGATTTGCATCCCATCCGGGGTGGAGAGACATATTCTTAGTTTCTTAAGTACTGTTCAATAAAGAAGCAGGAGTGTTTTATTGGCTTTAAACCATGGGGTCAAGCTGAGTGGTTTTAGACCAGATAAAACACAAACTGTGAGTTTATTTAGCGGCTTCAGAAACATTCCACAAAAAGCGTGACCCTCTGTAGTCTGAACAAAGATTCAAATATTATTGAGAGGAGAACATTAGCATACAAAAAATTAAAACCAATTAAATCAAAAACAGGCTATATGCCTTATTTAGTGTGCTTTACGGTGTATATAAACAACTCCAATGAGGAGTGTTTTATCAGTTTTTGAAGCTCATGCATGCATGCGGGTCACGTTTTATCAGTTGAGAGTGACCTAGTAGGCTGTTCACTTGTGAATTATTAATGAGTTGTTTAATGTGATGGATTCCAGAATAAGTTCTCAGTGTTCGACACTAACGCTTGCCCAATTGCCCAGAGCAAGCAAAATACAGACTGTACATGTATATCTGTGCAGGTCAAATAAAACAACTTCAAGACTTGCCTGATCGGGCAATCAGAATTTTTGTTCAAGTAATATTTTGTGGAACGATTTGATTTGAAATGAAGAAAGCGATTAGTAATATGACGTAGTCACCGCAAATGCAATTAAAAAAAAATAAACATAACATCTCTTTCCTGTCATTTATACTTTTCTGTTGAAAATATACTGGTACAAACCTCAAAACAGATTGGAAGGAGGAACAATGATGTTTGTAGCTGCATGAAAGGAATGCTTGTTACGATGGAACCCAATTTTCGCACGGCCAAATGCGCTACGATACTTTGATATCGAACAAGCCTGTAAGTGAACTGCGACAATGCGTCTTTTTTTAGTTCGGTTTTTCTAGAAAAAGGCGAAATAGTGGTGACAACGCAGGAAATTAGTTGCATTTGATCTGGTCGCAAAGCATTTACCAAGTTACTATGTAAGTGACTTTTGAACACCAAATTATCAGAAAACAGTTTGTTATACATGTAGCCTTTATAATATCCTCCTTCATGGACGGACAAAATTGCCATTTTTACAAGCCTCCTTTGAATTTTAATTAATGGACAACAGGTCTTAAGAAAGTGGGCAACCAAGAAAACAAAACTGGTTTCCCAAAGGGCAAATTAGTATGAAAATTCTGGCTTATTGGACATGTGGCCTGAGCAGACTATGTTCCCATGTGTCTTGTGCTCAGAGTGGTGGAAAACCCAAGCTCCTTTTACTCAATTTTGTTTGCCAAATCTGTTGACCTCACTCTTAGTGAGTTGATGATTTGGTTAAATTTGTGGGCTTAAACGTCATTATGTCATTTCATATCGTGATAATTTTAGCCCAATGATCGAGGACAAACACTCAAAAATGTTTTGGTTTCCCATTTGGGCATTAGGTATGGACTCACAGGGACCCCTCTTCAAAATAAACTGGCAGAATTCTGGTGTGTAATGGACTGGGCAAACCCTGGGTCTCTTGGGAAATCTAAAAGGTTCAATAGAGAGTTTGGTAAACCAATCAGAGAAGGACAGACATATGATGCAACTAAGAGAGAGCTGGCACTGGGCAGAAAAAGTAAGTAAATGTATTGTATACAGGTAAGGAGAACTTTTGCAGAGGCCAAGTGAAAGGATTGGCCATTGAGGTGGAGGAAAGTCTGCAGGATGCCACAAAAATAATAAACTAAACTATTTACATCGATGGATTGGGTGAAAGTAGTCCTGAGAAGGACTGTTGGCTGTGACTGATGTTTCAACAACCTGAAGGGAAGTCATCTTCTTGACTCTGAAGGTTGTTGAAAAGTTAGCAACTGCCAAGAGTCCTTCTCAGGACTACTTTCACCCAGACGATCAAATTCCATCAAGGTATGGGTTCAAACCATTAAATTCTATTTTGAAAATTATTTATTTGACGTTAAATGTTTCCTTCTAACTAGAAACCAATCAGTTCACTTAGCTCCCCAGCTCGTAACTTACTAGCTAACTAAAAGAAAAAAAAAACTAAAATGCTACCAAAACCTCATTAAGAATTTCAAATCAAATGTAAACAACAATATGAGCTGAATAAAACATCATTATCATTTTCTGTGAAGTTCCCATAGCTGATGATGGAGCCAAAATACTAAATCATATTCATTACAATAAGAATTTGATTTGCTTTGAAGAGTGATCTTCAAGATGTATGTGCATAATTTATATGATATTATTAAATTTTCGACCTTGGATATTGCATCTTGGTTATCAGCTCATATACTGTTTGACCTGATTGATTGCATGTTGCCAAGCTGGAAAATGATTGACTTTTTTAATTTCCAAGGTGTACAAGCATTAATGAAAATTTAATTATAAAACAATAATTATTATTTTCATTCGCACTTGCTGGATATGACACTGGTTATGGCCAACTTGGTGGTATATGCCTTGTTGGCTATTTACCACGTATCCAATGCGCCCTCCTGGAAATATGGTTAAGTAACTTACATGTACACCCTAGACAGCACAATTGGTACACTTTGTTTCTATAGTTTGTACATTTGCTTTTATGTCCCAATTACGGTACTTCGTAAAGGGGTAGATGAATGGATGCTTGTGTTGACTGGCTCCTGCAAAGGGCAAACCTTCAAAATACCAACTTTGAGTTCCTTTCTGTGTCTAATTTACCTTGTCAACCTGGCTGATTCTGATACCTTCTTGGTTTGAGAAATCAGCCTTCTGCTAATACCACGCAACAGTTTTTCACTTATGGATTATCTGCACAAAGTGAGCAATTTCCTGAAGCTTATTTGGATAGTGCATTTTCAACACCTGGCTCCAGTTGTTTGAGGAGTGGATGACTCAATTTGGTTTTAATAACGCATATTCGCCATACTGGGGACTGTAGGCCCCAGTTGCTCAAAGGCTGGATAACTTTGTTTAGAGTATAAAATGTACTTCACGCTAAACGTTGGCCAAGATTTTGTTCCACCCCTTTAAAGTAGATCTGCTTAGAGTGTGAATATTCATACTTACGAGTACAAATGTACTGCTGAAATCTTTCTGCAAGATTGAACCTTTTTTTTTTCTCTTTTAGAAACAGGTGGTCTGTTTCTTTTTAATTGCAACTATAACTTCAAAGACTTAACTATCAGTTCTCAATTCTACATGGAGTTATTGAAATGGTGGTCTGAATTTCGGAAAGATAATGGGGTTGAAACTAATTGGCTTTACCAAATTTTGAATAACCAGGATTATAGAATAAACAACAAACCAGTCTTTTGTAAAAGGTACTTTAATTATGGAATTCAGATAGTGGGAGACCTGTGTTTTGATCTTAACAACATTGATTCTTATGAACTAATTGCAAAACACAGAAGACAAATTTTTTTAAATGGACCGGTCTTAGACATTCTGTACTGTTCGATCTAAGGAATGCCTAGTATAATCCAGATTATATAGCCCTTAATCCATCTTTTAAAGGGGCTAGGTCACGCAATCTTAGGCAATTTCAGCACTGATTGAATGGTCATAGAATTAACTAAAATATCAAAATAACTGTTCAAAACTATAGAAGAACTTTAACAAAACACAGGGAAGCCAAGAAGGGACAGGAATGGACAAAACTGGAGAGGATCGAAATGGATTAAATTTGGGTAAATTTGAAAAACGTCGGCCCACCTTGTTTCAAATTTATATCAGTCTATATCAAAATGTTATTTACACAGCTGGAAAAGACTCTTGCTCTGCCAATTTGATGTTTAGAGCTCATAATTAACACAACTAAACAAAATTACCTAAAATAGTGTGACCTAGCCCCTTTAAAATTGACTGCGACCTTTTTGATGTAATTAAAAAGAAATCAAAAGACTATTACTCTCTTTTTGTCCGTAAAAAGGCTTGCTTTCCAAATAACACAAGAAAATTGAAGTGGGAATTTAATGCAAGATTGAAACTGATGGATAGTGACTTATCCACCGGATTAACTTATCCAGCTGTTGATTAACTGGGGCCTGGTGGATAACACAATCCACTTTTTGAACAACCAGGCCAGGAGCTGTTTTGGGCCTGCTTGGGTCGTGGCTCGTAGACCCTTTGCATAAATGGCACCCAAATTTGAATAACAATACTTGATACATCCTTAGCCTCACATTCATGAGAAAAATCCTTTGTCTTGAAACATAAACACGAGGCTAAGGATGTATCAAGTATTGTTATTCAAATTTGGGCGCCATTTATGCAAAGGGTCTATAGAGCTAAGCTCTTATTCTGATAAATAGTAATAATGTTATTGATCTTTGAACATTTTTAAGACCGGAGAGAACAAATCAGTGACAAAGTTTCTTGACTTGGGCCTCTTTTTTTTTTTTTTTTAAGATTCAAAGTGTTACTACATCAAGTTTCAAGACTTTTGAGGAACACCCCAATGGGGCCCCAATAGGGCCTGTTTTCAATTGATGAATGTCTTGAACTTTATATTCAAATCTTTTACTTGCTCACTGTAGAATCAAAAGATCTTCAGGATATGATAGGAACGTTTTTCCTTCGACGGACAAAGGAGTTAATAGCCAATCAGCTACCTAAGAAAGGTGAGTTCATTATTATTAAGTTAGAATAATATAGCCCAATTATTATATTTTTGCCGTGAAATTCAGCGTTAATTTTATGATCTCACATGTGAAATTACAATGTTGCCATGGCAATGATGATCTTTGAATTTTTCAGAAGAGTTGGTGGTGTTTTGTCCTCTGACATCATTTCAAGAGGATGTGTATCAGACATTGCTACAAAACCCAGATGTGGAAATGATCAGGAAAAAGAACTTTCCTTGTGACTGTGGGAGTGGATTGGACAGGGGCAAATGTTGTTACATGGTGGGCACAATGTAAAATCAATGACTTATGATCAAGAATTACATGATTTGTTTTTTTTATTCTGACAATCAAACAATAAATTATTGATAGATAAATCAGTTCATGATCAATCTGGTCACTCCCATGCATCAATCAATCAATCAATCAATCAATCAATCAGTCAGTCAGTCAGTCATGCAATCAATCAATCAATCAATCTCTAGCTTTGATTCTTCATTTCTTTGTTCCAAAACTGTTAAATTATTTTTCCTGCAAATAATCTGCCACAGTTGCCGGGTAAATATTGCTCAAATTAGTAGAATATAAATCAAACATCACGTGGTTGCTGTTTCTAGATCCAGCTGTCTGAACCTACGAGTTAGTTTTGAACGCGGGTGCTGGCTAACCATAAAATCAAAAACCTCTACATGGAGCATTTGGATCGAAATTAAAGCTCAACATTTTGCCAGTCGGGTGATGAGTAAACAAACTTCCAAAAATTGACTAAAGAAAGAATACCGAAATTTTGATTGTAGTTGCTCTTTAAGTCATGTTACATGTACCTTTCGCCTAAGTTGGTACCTAAAGATTATCTAAGTGGAGCATGCTTGGGAACTAACTCTCTTTCTAAGTGCACTTCCACCATAAACAAAAACCTCGTTTCAAAGTTAGATTTCAAAAAACCGTTCATAAGGTGATTCATGTATTACAATTTTGCTTTTCGTCGGTCAGTCTGAGCGTGATTGTGCAATGCCGTAACATCTTAGTTTACCAAGTGTGTAGTAGCCCCTTTTGGAGCTTCCAATGTCCCGGAACCTGAGCTGTTTGACAGGAAGACGTGTCTTGTCTGTGAGGAGACCACTGTCTTCACGCCATACATAGTCGTTCTTATCACAGTTGCAACCGTAACTGGGGTTTGCACAGGAGTTGGTCATCCCGCATGCGCACTTGCCACTAACAGATGCCCCGCCCCAGTACGTCATCTTCGTCGAATCACGTGATACCCACCATCCATATGGATTGTATAAATTGTTAGCTATCAAACGCGAGTAATGACACTCGTACTTAATGAACTGTTCACAGTGTGAAGATACTCTGGTGAGACTTGCTATTTGTGTTAAACTCACTCCTTTGTAATGAATGTTATATGAATGCCCACCATAACCATAGACTCTGGTTCTACTTTCACTGTTGTGACTGATGACTGTCACGCCAACACCATTTTTGTCTGTCATGTCGCAGTACACCTTAAATGGTGCTAGACCTCCCGCTCTATCTGGATCAATGACGTAATTTCCGCTTAAATTGCCCAGTTTGGTTTGTTGCCTTATGACTGAACAGGACTCAGCGTATGAAGTATTTAAATTGACTGTTGCTGTTATTGTTGTCAGTGCGTTGGTGGCCTTGCAGGTGTAAGTTCCCTCGTGGGACTCATTAACCTTCCTAAAAACCAGTGTTCCATTCATCAAAACGTTTGTGTCAACAGGAAGTGACTGCTTGTTGTCCTTTGTCCACGTGGTAATGGTTCTTATGTCACTGTCAGCCACACAAGGCAAATGGAAACTTAACCCAATCACAGCAGTCGCTTCCTTTGGTGGACTGACTTTGAACTTCATACGGGGAAATATCACGAGTTGAGCCAAGGCTGTTGTAAAACCTAACATATTTTCTGCCTTACAAATGTAAGTTCCCCTGTCTTTAATTTTTAACTTGTAGATTGTTAGGTTTCCCTTGCTAATTTTTGTCCGTCCTTTTGGCCAAGTACCAACGGCGCTGGACCATGTGACACTGGGCTTCGGTTGACCGTAAGCTACACAGGCAATAGTGACATTGCTTTCCTCTTCTGTCAACAACGCCTTGGATGGCAGTGAGATGTCGGGGGCAACTGTAAAAGGTGCATTGAAGAATTTATTAGCTATATATCAAGAACTGAATGAACTATATCCTAATTGTAAACAACTGAAAACCAGTCATGGTTGAGAATTAAACATGTCGCGAACGCTCATTGCACGACAACAGGCGCTAGGGGATCGCAACTGATTTTGCTTTTCCTTTTGATTGGTCGCTTATTTACAGCGAAATATATTGTGGCCAATCATCAAATTCGAAGGGTCAACTTTCAGGTGTCAAGGTATCTTTCAGACCATGTGTTGAGAGTCAATTGGCGTCATGTGCAAAGAACCGCGATTTGTTAGACGCTCGGCCGGCTTTGAAGGATTGTGTTGGTAGTCTTCGTTTCTGTGTAAGCAATAGAGGACGTTTTCCGTGTTTCCATAGCCTCATCTAAACAGGAGGGAGAGTTGGAAGAATTCGAGACAGTTATTCAATAACTGCATAACTGTCGAGAATTTTCCCAACTTCCCCTAGTGTTTAGATGAGGCTATGGAAACACGGAAAAAAGTCCTCAATTGCTTTTATAAAATATTTCTCAAAGATAATTCGACACGCTCATATTTCCTTCTAGCCAATCAAAACGCGCGTCTGACTACCTAACCAATCAAAATTCGTGTGATGTCACAGCCGTGTTTTCATACTCTCATCTAAACTCAGCTATTGACCAATGAGAGTGTGCGTACTATCCTAATTATTTTATAAATAAGTATAGGGCCGAATCAATTTGTTCAGAAATGCAAGTAATTAGATGCACGCTGATTTCAATAGAGCGGTTTTCAATTGAGTGTCGAAAGTAATTTGCGAATTACTTTGGTTTTGCATTACTTCGCTCAGTGATTGGTTCAAAGTTCTCGCGCCACTTTTTTAATCAATCAGAAGTGAAACCAAAACCAATAGTGGCTCGGGCGTGCACATTTTCCCGCGCTTTGTGTCGGCTACGTGTAATTTCTTCGAGTTTTGATTGGTTTACTGGATTGTCTCCGCCCTTTTTGATTCGCCAAAGTAATTACTTTGGTTTTTGTCTTACGACACTCATTTGAGAACCGCTCTAATAGTCGCGAATTGTACCCTTGCTCTTCTCCTTAACTTCAACATCACTCGTGTCTCGGAATACAGATAATTAATGTCACAAAGTGTCCCTCAAATGGTGCTCCTCAAGGAAGGATAAACAGCTGCTTTTACCCTGAGCTAAAAATAACGCTAACCTTTACCCTATTCTTATTGATAGAAATAGGTAGGAAATGCTAAGGGCCTGCCCAAACGGGAAATGTTTGACGACCAAACAACATCAAACATTGTTTGTTGACCAAACATTTTACAGTTTGGCCACCTTGTTCAGTGCTGTTTGATCGTGTTTGATTAAATTTGAACGCTATCAAACATTCATTCGATCAAACAACGTTTGGACAGCCGTATCAAACGTGTTTGCCGCGTGCATGCGTACCAGGCTTGCTCAGCCCCTTGAATCCACATGTTGTTTACGGATTTGTGACCCATAGTTCCGTGCTTGTAGAGTTTGATCTGAGTTAAATCAATTATGTTTTAACCATTTGGCTACTCACTTCAACATCAGCATGTTTGGTCACCAAACAATGTTTGATGTTGTTTAAACGCCAAACATTTCCCGTTTGGCCAGGCCCTTAGACCTGAAGGGACACTTTTGTTGGATATCAGAGTTAGGCTTGCATGTAATTACTTGCATTTGTGGACATCAGGACCCGAAGACCAGACGTAACCGAGTGTTGCCTCGGCTGATCTGTCATCGTTTCACTAATATAGTTTTACTAATATAGTTTGTGTAATGAAAAAAATTTCACGTGAGTCTCAAGCGGGAGCGATAAATGGTGAAGACATGATTGCCGGTGGAACCTCGCTTTTATTTGTTTCAACGGGCATGATACAGAAAGCTCACAAAAAAAAGGTTTAAAATTGATAATTCGCTTTTGAAATGTTTGATAGAGGTAGAGAGACAAAATGAAGCGCCTTATGAGCACTACAGGTTTACAGAAAGGGTTTCCTACAATAGCCGTACAAGAAATCGCTGCGGTAAGAAATTGTTCGAAAGTCAACTTACACTGAACAACCAGCTTAGCTGAAGCCATGGCATTGCCCAACAAGCTATCAGCGCTGCACCTTAAAACTCCAGCGTCTCCACGTCTGACGTCCCTTAAAATCAGCGCTCCACTGGGTTCAACCGTGTGACGCTCAGTGGGAAGTGATGAATTCAACTTAGACCACGTAATAGTTGGTGTAGGATTTCCATCTGCTATGCATTTCATGATGGCTGTTTGACTTTCGTTGACCGTTGTTTCAACCGGACGCTGCAGCAAGAAAGGAGCCGAGGGGGACTGGCCCGGCTCACCTTTAGTGCCTTTTACTCCTTTTGGTCCTTGAGGTCCCGCGGGACCGGGTTCACCCGGTAGACCCAGATCGCCTTTAATACCAGGATGTCCCGGTGGACCAATTTCTCCGTGTTTTCCAGGAGGCCCCTCTGGCCCGGGTCTCCCTGGGGAACCTGGTTTCCCTCGGATTCCCGGCCTTCCTCGTCTCCCTGTCTTGCCTTTAGGTCCCAAGCGGCACAGCTTCTCATCTTTTGCACAAATTTGGTTTTGCAGGTCGCGAAGCTCTTGTTTCAGGAGCAGTTTTACTTGAGAAACTGTTTGGTAATTTTCCTGCTGTGATAGGTCTGGTGACGCTCGTATTTCTCTTGACTGGGTGTTCTTATTACCTTAGAAGAAGAAGAAAAGAGGAAAACCCGTCAAAGCTCATTTAATTCCGAGCGAACTTTCATCCATGTCGTGAAAGAGCAGTCTTCTTTCTGTTTGTGCCTTAGAGTACTTTGTAACTTTGTTTATTTAAATGGTCGCCTAATTGAATCAGATTTGACTGAGCTACAATGCCAAAACCAGCTTTTCGGGAAGAATGCAAAAATTAAGCAAAGAGTGTCTTCTTTTGTCCTCTTTTCTTAAAACTGGACAGAGTAGTGTTGAATTGTAACTAAAAACATATTCACGAAACATTAACATTCTACCTCTCGTCTTCATTCGGTGTCCTTCTGCGTGGCAGCCCTTATCATTTTGCCATTCTTTGTAATCCTGCTGTACTTTTCGTAGGATTCTAGTCTCGAGCTGATCACAGGATGTTACTGAGTGTGATATCAATCGATGTTGTTCTTGTATTCTGAGTTCAACATGAATCAGTGCGATACAACACGCAACAGACAACAGCAAACCGGACGCAGAACACAAGTTGCCAAATCTGTGGGTCCGTTTGTCTTCTTGATGTTTCATGGCTGTTAGAACTGCTACTCAATGTACGTACTCAAAAAGACGTTCGCCGCATTTGAATGGTCACCTAAGTTTGTTTGATCCCTTTGGGTGCTCTGGTCGTTCAGTAGGGAAATCAATGCTGATTAGCAAAGAAAATATGTCGATTCATGTTACTTATCCCTTTGAAAATCGAATCTTTCAATAATGATATCATTTTACCGGACCAAAGCAAAGATTACAATCTTGTTGTTTTGGTTTGTCTGTCTTGTCGTCTCACAACAGAATCAGATGGAAATCAATATCACCTTAGTTGGTGGCTGAAGAATTTTAAAGTTAAATACTCTGAGTGCAGAAAGGTGTTACCCTTAGTCGGTTTATTCGCGATGAGAAAGGATCGTATGCGTTTTGGAGTATTCTATGAAGATCCTGAACAGTTTAATTGTAAATCTGGTGATTTTTTCTTATTTCCCTTCTCTTGTTTTTGGCAGTTACAGCTGACAGATTTGGCGTGTAATTTGCCCTCCTCTGCTTTAGTTTCAGTTTCTTTGCAACGAGTTAAGATCTTACCAGTTTTCCTATACTTTGCGAAGATCGTGAATAGTTTTAACAGAACAATAGGGTCAATTGGTTTCTTGGTTTTTTTTTTTGGGGGGCCTATTCTTGGATTTCACATGACGTCACGGCCGCCATGTTGGTGTCCCCAAACAATGAAATGGCAGCCATGTTGGTGTCCCGATCCAATCCTCCCGGGAATTGAAAGCTATTATTATGCTGACGTCTTCTTTTGTTTTCGTTGAAAAACATGGCTGTTGATCACGTGAGTGAAACCCAAGAATTCATCCCTGAAGTGGCCCCCAGTTGAGAAGTAAAATCGTCTGACGTTAGACAGAGTAAAAATCTCTAAGCCTCACTCTCAGGACTGAAAGGGGTAAATGACACTTTTAGCCGTCCGCAGATTTGACATGTACATGTACAACTGAGATATTATTAGCCTTTGTTTAAATTAGTACCACGTTTGTCGTGTTTACTTGCAAAAGGCTCAGTTTCAGGTATTATTTCAGTCAATCACATCTGGGTAATTGATAAGACTGTTTTCTTTGATTGCAAATTAAGTAATATGTTTTTGTCTGCGATCAACAAATAAGAAAAGCTTAACTTCTGAGTTTACATCATACGACATTTAGCCATGCAGAGAAAGCGAATTTGTGAAGATGTGGGCTATCTAATCTATTTGTCAATGTAATCAATGTGGACTTTGCAACTTAACGGACCTTTTATTGTGGCAATGCCGGAGAGGTTGGTGATTAAACTGAACCACCAAAGATACACCCATAAAAGGAGGTCAAAGAAAATATCTGCCCAAACGAGAACAATGACATGATTATTTTCATCAAGGTTTCGCACCCGGTTTGGCTCAATATGAGGACAGGAGCAAGATTAAGACGCATTGCGAATTTTTTTTTGGTGAAATAGAGTGTATCACACATATTTGTTTAGTGTATGGTCTTGGTGATGCAGAAGTAAAAGACAGAAGCATCACCCATATCTTGGTTTGAAGTTATGATTGATCAACGTCTTGTCAATACAACGTGTATTTGTCCAGACATGTTAACAAAAACAGTTGCATTTGCTGTCGCGAAATAGACTTATTGGCACTTTTGACTGAAATATGACTCTTCAGGGATTAAAATTAAGTATATAATTAAAAAAAGATGTAGATATTGGGTAAGAGTTCTTGTCATGCAGGAAACCTGTTTTTTTTTTTCGAGGTGAACAGGGATTTTTATATGGCCCAAGATTACCTGTAATAGAGGTTTTGCACGGCAGCCATATTGCATGGCAGGAACAATAGATTATTTTTCCTATGGGAACAAATGTTCTTTCTAATGCAAAACATTTTCATTGTTCCTGCCATGCAACATGGCTTCCGTGCAAAACCTCTATAGAGACGTGTAAGTCTTGGGGAATTAATTTTTTTTTCGAGGCATTGATCGATTTAGTGTTAGATTACGTTCTCAAAGGTGCCTAACAAATTGAAAAAAAAAAAAAAAAAAGGAGGCTCGGTTTGATTTTTTTCGTGGCAGTCTTAGAAACCTCTGATTTGACAAAAGCAATAAAGGGAACTTGATCAAAAGTTTATTTCACTCAGTACTGAACATTGACCATTATTTAGTGACAACCTTCTCATCATTTCGGTTTAAAAGGTGGGTCGAAATCTTTACTTAAATCCCTCTTTTTCTCGAGATTTCAATATTTCAAATTTAAGGGGGATTTTTTGAAAATTTCCGTTTTTACCGAAATTGCTTGTAATCTCGCAATCTGTTAGGCTAATTTGCCGTTGTCGATAAGAGTCAAGACAACACTTCTCGCGTCAACTTTCTCTTGTTGTAATAGCCAATCACACCCGCTCATTTTGGGAAATAAATAAATCAGATTGCGAGAAAGTTATAAACAACGCTTGCTCTTTCGTTGTGTTACGATCTTGGTCCCGCTCTGAAATTAACATTTTCTTTGACGTTGAATTTTGTGGTAAAAAAGAAATCCCAAAAAATTAGTTGTTGGCTGCCTCTCGTGAGTCCACAAGAGGACTTTTTTCCGTGTTTACATAGCGTCATCTAAACACGAGGGGCGGGGTTGGGGAATTCGATACAGTTTTGCAAACCCGAGACGCAATCGAGGGCCCGGTTTGCATAAATGTCGATAGTAATTATTTTATAAAAGAGTAAAGACGACGCTGACCCGCATTCGATTTGTTAATTTTCCTCTGAGTAAAATTTGTGTAAAATAGTACTTCCCACAAAGGAACTCCCGTCGTCTCCTGAGTGTGTGGGTGGAACCCCTTTAGGGTGACCGTTTCATTGAAAGCTCCTGTTTAGTATTTTTGTTCAAGTCTGTGCGAAATTGCAGTGTGACGATTTAAATGAAAGCCACTAAACACCACTTTGTTTTGATCCTGTTTATGTTGCTATCAGTTCATGGACAGTCGACATATTTGAACGGTTAAATATCTTTTTCTTTTTAACAGCTCAGCTCTGAGAACGAAGACATCAAGACTATTACAATGAGATTTTTCCAGTTGCTTCTGAAAGTTGCCAATCACGCTGCATTATTAGCGCCCACGATCAAGCAAACACTGGACCAGCAGGAAAAGGTAGGTGTTAGCGTTCAACTGAATGAAATCGGTGTCAACTTGTACATCAAGACTATTACAATGAGATTTTTCCAGTTGCTTCTGAAAGTTGCCAATCACGCTGCATTATTAGCGCCCACGATCAAGCAAACACTGGACCAGCAGGAAAAGGTAGGTGTTAGCGTTCAACTGAATGAAATCGCTGTCAACTTGAGCCCATCAAATAATTTCTGGGGTTCGTTTATCAAAGATCTCGAAACTTTTCAGGCGTATTTCAGGTGATATAAAACGCTTTGTATCTTCAAAAGGAAAACGTTTCAAGTCGTGCAACTATGCAATTGCTTTGTTTTCTGTGATGTTGAAAATATGTCCAAAGATATATAGTGGCAATTGAACTGAGTGCAGTGCAATTTGGTCTCAAAACATAGTGTGATGCGCGAATCGAAATAACAAGTTTGATTTCAGACCAAAATTGCACGACGCTAAGTTCAATTACCACTTTATTACTAAATACATCCATTCGGAAATCGCACAATTTAATCGCTTAAATACAGGATTTTAGTCAGTACCAATATTTTATTGATCCGGTTGCCGGTTTATAAAATGGACGCGGAAAGTTGGAAACTGTAAGTAATTAAGTTCATCCAATTTTTACAAAAGCAATGTTTTGAACACAAAAGTTGCAACATTCGCCACACGCTTACTTTCTCTTTGTCTTCCATTTTCTTGCAATTTGATTGGTTACTTTAAACAAGCCTTGAAATCTGATTGGTTGTTTTGTTTTAGTATTCCTTTCTCATGACCTGGAAAAGGTGCGATTTAGAGTAAACAATAGTCCGATTCGTAAATATATATCGCACTTCTGAGAGCCAATCAGATTGCAAGGATTACCAGCGATTTCTAAATGGATGTAATAATTTCCTGAAAATGAATAGATCTTAGTTTCACGAATTGCTTTTCGGGCGCGAAACGTTTCGGGGCTTTTGAGAAACAGGCCCCTGTTCTGAATCATATTGAAGTCAGAAGATGGTCTCAAAAAGCTGTTTTTGATTTTCGTTTGCTTAGTCCTACTCCTCATGTCATGTGGTTTTTTTCGAATTCTCACGGCTGGACTGGATCTAGCATGAAATGGAGGCTAATGCGGGCAAATCTTTTCAAATGCAAATTATTTTGCCCGCATTAGCCTCCATTTCATGCCAGATCCAGTCCAACTGTTAGAATACGAAACTGGCCTATTTTCACCCGGATTCGGCAATTTAATGAATTCTATTTTGATCGTGATAGTCATAACTAATTAATAATAATTAATGCATTATTTATCAGGCGCAAATTAACCTTGGATATGATTACTATGCGTTTTAAACTTATTTACAATATACAACAGGGTGGGATAGTTCCCTCATGCAAGAATTGTGTATTTGCCTATGCTCTTTGGTTTTGGGTCGTACCAGACGGTCGAATGTCATTAAGGTATCCTCTTCTTCATTTCCCGTGACATGCAGCAACCCGGGTACGCTTGAACAGTTCTGACAGACCGATTTTGTTTTGAGGATTTTACTTAACCGTTTTTTTTAGGCCAAAGATCTTTGTACGCAAGTGTTTGCCAGATATCCCGAGTTTTCAAGTTGCTCTGATTTGTCTTCGTTTGAATTGCTGTCCGACCCAAAGTATTGTGGCAAAATGAAAGTGCTTGGCAAACTGCTGCGGATGTTTTACGAGGAACACAGCAAAGTACTTCTATTTTCACGGTCAACACAGGTTTGCACCTAATAATAATAATAATTATAAAGTATGATTTCTTTCGTGATAATCACAAGCGCAAACAAGCTGATGTTGTGGCTACAGTGGATCTGTCAAAGTCTTACTTTTCGTTTCAACTGAACTGTCAAGATTACATGAATCATCACTTCACACAGATCGCATAATGCATGGTACATGGTAGCTTCCACCCACGAATAGGCCCTTTGCATGGCCCTGTCACTTGACCTTGTTAATCATAAAAAAATGTCGTGATGCAAAATTTAAGATTAATGGAGGGGTAGAACTCGAACATCGATGCTCAAAACAAGCTTTATGCGCATACTATCTAATAGTAAAATTGCAAGAATAGCTAGGAAGCGACACAAAATTTTAATAGTGGAAAATTCCAAGTAAACTAACGTTCGCAGCACATCAAATGATTCTGAAACTAGTGCTTGGGGTCGGTTCTTTTCTAATAGGTGCTGGTATTTATATTAAGTGTTGAGCCGAGTTTATTTTCACAGCCCCATTACCGCTAATCCTGGTATATCTGTGGTGATACCAACAGGTTGACTTGAACATTGATGAGCGCGAGTTCAAGGTTACCCGGATGTAGCCAAATTCTATAGGCTGTGGCAATCGTCTTGTGATGAGCACTTCGACGTATGCTTTGCGTCGAAAAACTTAACCATGTTGGCTAAATTTGTGGTCGTTGTTTGTTATTTATCGTAGTCGTCATAAGTATCGAAACAGATTTGCAAAACCATTCATGTCACATCAAAGCAAAAGACACAGGCCTACAAACCTTTTATCCAAACAAAAGGTAGTTATGTTGAAAACACTACTTTGAAATTGATAACTCATATATCTAAGAGATTTGTGATCTGTATGCAATCATCTTAACCAGGAGAGGGTGATACTCTCTTGTCTTTACCCTTTGTTCAACTCTGTTCTTTGACTTTATTTTGTTATTGTTGCAGCTGCTAAACATTTTAGAAGAGTTTGTTATCAGCAAAGGGCTGGTGTATAGTCGGTTGGACGGAGGAACCAAACCTTCTGAAAGGACACGCCTTGTGCGAGACTTTAATGTCGATCCCAGTATCTTTCTGTGTTTGATTTCCACCAAGGCGGGTGGCCTGGGA
This sequence comes from Montipora capricornis, assembly GCF_036669925.1. Lineage (NCBI taxonomy): Eukaryota > Metazoa > Cnidaria > Anthozoa > Scleractinia > Acroporidae > Montipora > Montipora capricornis. Next base: position 4,127,176 of record NC_090893.1, on the reverse strand, counting down.
CTCAACTTTACCGGAGCTAATGTTGTGATTATATTTGATCCTGATTGGAATCCATCGAGTGATCTACAAGCACAGGACCGGTTAGTGAATGTCTTTTTTTTTATCTAGTCATTATACTGAAGTGGGAGGCGCGGTGGCCTCATGGTTAGAGTGCTCGACTCCGGATCGAGTGGTTGGCTGGGGACATTGTGTTGTGTTCTTGGGCAAGACACTTTACTCTCTCGGTGCCTCTCTCCACCCATGTATAAATGGGTACCGGCGAAATGCTGGGGGTAATCGTGCGATGGACTAGCATCCCATCCAGGGGGGAGTAGAAATACTCCTAGTCGCTTCATGCTACGGAAACCTGCGGCCTGATGGGCCTTCTGGCTCGTAAGCAGAGACTTAACTTTTTTACATTTTACTGAAGAAGTGTTGACCACAAATCTATCCCAGACTTGCAGCCTAATAACTCTAGAGACACTGATAATAATGACCCTGTTACGTCATTGGCGCCATGTTGGTCAATGGTACATACAAAAGAAACTTCTGAGAGGTCCGGCATTATTTTATGCACCAACATGGCGGCGTTCCCTTACTTTGCTTAGTTTCGTGTCTTAAAACGTCGTTGTTTTGATACAGTACAATACAATACAATACATACTTAGTTGACCGCTCCCCATAGAGGCTTTTCAGGGCCATTGAAACACAACGAAACAACAGAACAGAACAACAACAACAACAACAACTGTTAAGAATCCCAACTGGCCGGAGGCAAACACAGTTGGCTATTTACAACTGCAGCTGGGAAGTTGAAGCAGGGATAGCCTGTTCCAGGCTCTCAGATAGTCGAGAAAACGAAAGGAACAGCCTGTGAAAAGCGAGTGGGGGCTTGGGTCGAGGCGAGGCGGGAGAGCCTGTAAGCATCTCTTTAAATTCTTCATTCCGGTATACCAGCTCCTGGTATACCCTCTGATTGGTCAATTTTGACAGTTTACATCAACACTTTCGTCATCATTTTGATTCACGCGCGGAGCACGAAAGAAAGAGGTCAACTCTGTCGCCGAGTGTCTTAATATTCCCAAACGTACAAGCCCTCAGATTCGAGCAAAAGTTGTGTCTGTTCAACTTTAATAAGTGGAAAAAACGAGCCGTTTGCAATGCTTCCAACTGGTTTTGGTAAAAGCATAAATTTTCAGTTACTGCCGCGCGTTGTGAAAGCGCTTCAATGTTGTGATACGACATCTCTCCACACCGCTTACAATATAGCATCACTGGGTACGATATATAGTTCGCATTTGACACAACTATTATCTCCCCTGCACGCCACAATTGTTAGCATTCAACGGCGCTCTCTGAAAACTCTGACGAACGAGAAAAATACAATATTTTGTTATTCTTTCTTATGCAA
>NC_090893.1:4085786-4120786 GCF_036669925.1 Montipora capricornis | reverse complement strand
TCTATAGAATGGTCCTTCCTTAAGTATGAGAATTACATCACTCTGGGACATTAATCCAGACAAGTTATGAAGCTTTGCGGAAATAGATGCATGTCAAAGTGACACTTACTCTAGGACTTTCTCGAATTATTTTTTTGTTGAGGTTTAAATAATTTAAGGACGGTGCCTACTGTTGTTATTGCGCATACGTTCTGCGCATCTCCATATACTCGGATTTCCTATCGCCGATGCTTACTAATGCAGGGATATTTTTGCGCGGTTTAAAACTATGCAGATAAAGTAAATCTTCGTAAGTACTCTTGGTATCCAGAAAGAAAATTGGGGGTAACCATGCATTCTTTATAGATAATTGGAGCTTCAATTTGAGAAATAACGCCATACATTGCTTCGTATTTGAAAGCTTTTTACAAATATTGTTCATGAATTATCTTTGAAAAATGCGTAGTTACCCCCAATTTTCTTTTTGGATTTCAACAACACTTGTTAAGATCTACCTTTCCTGCATGATCACAAATCGGGGCAAAAATACCTTTGAATCTGTAGGCACCGTCCTTAACTCATGCTATACCATAGCATTTCAGTTTTCCCAGTGTGTGGTACCCTTGCTCATTTCCAGCGCCAGTATCACCAAACCTGAGCTGTTTGACAGGAAGGTATGCCTTGTCAGTCAGGAGACCGCTGTCTTCGCGCCATACATTGTCGTTCTTATCACAGTTGCAACCGTGACTGGGGTTTGCACATGAGTTAGTCATCCCGCATGCGCACTTACCACTGACTGATGCGCCACCCCAGTACGTCATCTTAACAGAATCCCGTGACACCCACCATCCGTGTGAATTTTTATTGTTGAGCAACCATGAATGATGACATTCATACTTAATAAACTGTTCACAGTGCGAAGAGACTCTGGTGAGACTCGCCATCTGCGCCAAACTCGCTCCAGTGTAACGAATGTCGCGTGAGTAACACCCTCGTGCTTCACATCCCTGGACCTGCGTTCTTGTTTCACTGTCGTGACTGATGACTGTCACACCAACTCCATACTTGTCAGCCATATCACAGTACACCGAAAAGGGTGCCCGACCTCCCGCACAATCTGGATCAATTACATAATTTCCACTTACAGTGCTGACGAACTTCTTGATCACGGAACAGGAGACTGCGCATCGTACAGTATTCACTTTAACTTTAGCGTGAATTGTTGCCAAAGCATTCGTTGCTGTACAGGTATAAGTCCCTTCGTGGGATTTCTTTATGTTTTGAAGTACCAGTGTTCCATTTGGAAGCACAATAGAGTCTACAGGAAGTGAAAGCTTGCCATCTTTTGCCCAAGTTGTTGTTGGTTTGAGGTCACTCTTGGGGACACAAGGCAGGCTTAATACAAAACCAATCACTGGAGTTACTTCTTGGGAAGGAGAAACCTCAAAGTGTAAAGGAGAGAATACCATCAGTTGAACGGTATCACTTGCCGATCCCAAAATGTTCTTCACCTCGCATATGTACACTCCACCATCCTCTCTTGTCAGGTCATACATGTGTAGCACTCCCTTCATTTCTGCGGTTCTGCCCTTTGGTAAAGTTCCCACTGATCTGAACCACGTGACTTCTGGTTGCGGCATGCCTGTCGCATTACAGGCGATAGTGACGTTTTGCTTCTCTTCGGCCATCACACGATTTGATGATAATGAGATCTTTGGGCCAACTACCGAAAAATGAAAGGAAACAACAATTTCTGCCCCTGTTGCCTCTTTCAAGGTTAAATAATCTTTTGAATTTTCAGCCAACGAACGTGGCAACAAGGGCTAATTTGTAACCAAGCAACTGGGGCACCCAACGTCAATTTTCGGAAATATCTGTTCGGAAGACAATTTGAGATCTAGAATTTTCGGAACATTTGTTGTAAAACGTCTTGCTTGCCTGCTTTTCCTAGGATTTTCGAACATCTGAAAAATGGTATAATTGCCCATTTTTAACGGATTTTTACCCTAAAAAAGTCACCTAGAATTTTCGGGAGCCTTTTTTCTGACTGAAATTTTCGAAAAGGTAAGTTTTGGTCCCTATAATTTTCGGACCACTAGACTCCGAACAGATAAAAAATTTTTAGGGGATAAAAATATGCCTATATCTACCGTTTAAATACTAAAATACGTTTAACAATGCAATGTTTCAGTGGTTTTGAACTGTATTCTCGTTGGGTGCCCCTGAAGCAAAAGAATACTAAAAGGAAGGCCATTTTGGAATAACTGAAAGTGCATAGTGTGACTTAACGGGACGGGACGGGACGGGACAGATATTAGGATAGGACTGCTTTCGGTTCCAAATTTGGTGTATAAGACCGACTGACGAATAATGATTAGGGAAGTTGATACTGTGTTTTAAGTATGCTCAGTACTTCCGGTCTTAGGATTCCTCGCTGTCCTCTACAAGAATCACGTTTTAAACTCCTGGTATTTTTGCCAAGAATTTCAAGATTTTTAAGCCGTTCAAACCACAATATATTGTGAAGTAGCATTGAAAGGTCCTTCGACGCGACCAGAGTAAAGAAATTAAAGAGGCAAGCTGACGGGTTAAACTGCCGGATTTGAATTCAAGGACATGAAATGAGTGGGATCGTAGTTTTTCCTTTTCTTTCATTAATTGCGATTTGTATTTTGAGAAAAGCAAAGGCTGTTCACCAAGGTTGTTTTAAAAACTTTTGTTCACCCAAATCCTCATACTCACACTGAACAGTTAGTTTGGCCGAAGCTCTGATCCTTCCCAGAATATTTTCAGCTTTGCAGCTGTAAATTCCATCGTCAGAAGGTCTCACATCCCTGACAATAAGAGCACCACTGGACTCTATGACATGACGTCCAACAGGAAGTAGAGAGTTGAGCTTGGACCACGTGATCGTTGGAATTGGATTACTGTCCGCTGTACATTTCAGGATCGCTGTTTGAGTTACGTTGACTGTTGTGTCTGTGGGGTGTTGTAGCAATGATGGAGCCGAAATGGACTTGCCTGGCTCACCTTTGACCCCTTTCACACCCTGCGGGCCACTCGGTCCCGCGGGACCAGGGCTTCCAGGCAATCCGAGATCTCCTTTGATTCCGGTCGGTCCTTGCGGTCCTTTCGGTCCTTTCGGTCCATGTTTACCGGGAGGTCCTTCTGGCCCGGGTTGTCCTGGGAGACCAGGTTTCCCTCGGATTCCGGGCCTTCCTCGTCTCCCGGTGCTGCCCTTTGGTCCTGAGCGACAGAGAGTTTCATCTGTAGCACAGATTTGGTTTTGCAGAACGCGAAGCTCTTCTCTGATGAGCAATTTGACTTCCGAGGCGTTTTGATGTTCGAGTGAAGCGCGCTTATGTCTGGAGTGTGAACCATCTTAATTTATGTCAAAAAGAAATAAACAGATAAATATGAAAATTATTTTAAGAAGCAAAAAGAGACTCTTGAAGAGAGGCAGGAGATGTGTGGAGCAAGTGGTTTGAGCGGTGAGCGCACGCGATATTCGCACTTGGCTTTACGTGGTAACAAAACATGTGAGAACAAACTTGATATATTCCTCATGCATTTATATCTAACATCAGACTTAAAACCCTATATCTGAGAATCATTATTGAATTTGTCAGAACAGTTTTGTCTTCATTATGCGTAATTCCTAAAGACAAAGTATTTATAGTGTAATTCAAGCCTCACAAACTTAGTCGACATGTCAAAAGAAATTTCACCTTTTGCTCGTCGAACTTCTTGTTGGTTGGCCTTTGTTATTTTCCATCTTGCGTTACTCTGTCGCAATTCTTGAAGTTCTGCCTCCACCTGACTGTACAATTTGACTGAGTGAGATATCTGTCGATCGTGTTCCTTCAATTTGATTTCCGTGTGAATAAGTGCGACACAACACAAGACAGACAACAACAATCCTGACTTGGTACACAAGCTGTCGAGCGTTTTGCTTTTGTGTGTCAGCTTCTCCTTTTTGCCCTGAAAATTCATTATGCGCGGTCGGTCTCAAACTCTCGTCTTTCTTGAGTTCAACTTCACGCTTATGAACGGATAAGACTTCTTCTCAATACTTCATTGAAAAAACAGACTTCGGTTGATAACAGTTTTGAGACGGGAAGACGCAGCAAAAGTGGTGTAGATGTTACCTCATACTCCTTATGTAATGTGAGAATATTTGGCAAGGAAATTGATAGCTTAAGAACAACAGGAAGCTTTAAGTTAAGCATTAAGTGGAAAACAAATCTCCCTATTGTCCAAGTGAAGATGAGTTCGCTTTCAGGTTTTAGTCTCTGCCGAATTCTCCTGTGTATTAAAAGCTCTTTCCCTTCCTTGTTTTCCCAGGTCACCTGTTGTTTTGTTTACTTGGCGACACTCCTCGAAATAGCACATTGTCATTTACGTAGTATGATGATTGACAAACTCGATATTCCATTCAATGGAAAAACGATCAAAGTCCTGAAGATACATCAATCTTTCTTATTTATTATATCTCTCAGATAGTACGCGCGCTGTAATTGGCTAAATTAACGGGCCGTATTCTACAGTACGGCCCGCTGTACAGCCCGCTAAATTTAAAATTTCGACAAAACATCATCTAGCGAGTTTTTCATGTCATTTCTGTTGCATAAACTTGTACTGAAAACTGTTTGAATCTTGGAAGCAACTATTTCAAACTTAACAGCCAAGAAGATTTAGTTTTTGGGATTTTGGCACGGCATTCTTTGTGGCAGTTGAACGTTCCGCTTCACTTTGACTAGTTTCCTTGCCTGCGCGCCGGTTAACCTCAGAGATATAATAAATATCCTACTAAGCTCGTTTGCTCGGTCCGTACTGTAGGTTACGCACCCTCGTTTTTTCCCGTTGATTTATGGCCCGCGCGCTTCGCGCTTGGGCCATAAATCAACGGGAAAAAACTCGGTCCGTAACTTACAGTACGGACTTCGAACTCGGTTAGTAAGAGGTATGTATGACACTTCCATTTAACATAACAAATACCTGCAAATAGCAAAGCTAGTCTTAACGGGTCCTGGGAATGCCAAGGCAATAAACTTCAGTTTTGTAAAGATTAAAAAAATATTCAAGAAGGTAGAAAGTAAATATAGAATTAATTAAACACACAAGAAAGCTTAAGATACAAATATGCTATAACTACTTTTAACTGGATGACACTTTCGACTGCCATTATTCTTTCTACGCCATCATAGACCATCAAGGTTACCCTGATTTTGAAGATTTTGGAATAACATTGATGTCATTTTTTTACAATATGCTTTGGGTGTATGGTCATGCTCCCTGAGATACTATTCCAATTCTGCAGCCAATTCTCAAAAAAGGGTTTTTCTGTTGTTCTAGCCTAGAATAGCTAGTGACTGACTTTCGTGTACAAAGCACCTGTGGTGCTGCGACGATAAGTGTCTGAAACTCGAGAATTTGACAGATTTATCGCAGTAATAAGTTTCTAGCGGTGATTGGTCAGCCGATATTTGGCTTTGGGAATATTTCAATCTGTTTGGTACCTCTTCGGCGAATTCTACTGCTGTCAGTAAAACCGTTCAGAACACACGTGGGAAATATGACGAGGGCCCCTGTGACGAGGAGCTCTCGTCAGAGTGGTGAAAAGCCGACGCTTTGACGAAAAGCTAACGCTTGAAACTGAAGGACATAGGTAAGAGAACAGAGACTCACTAGAGGCTTGGTATAGAGTAGCAAAGTATGAAATAGAGCACGAAGACAATGCATCGACCGAGGTTAGTTGGGTTGTGGAACACCGTGTTCAGCCTTAGCAATACTCGGGAAGATTTCAATTGTGGCTAAATTAAGCGAAAGTGCTTTGCTATGAGATCTTTTCACCAAAACATTCTCGAAGTCCATTTTGTAGACCCTTTAATTTAATTTGTTTTCTTGAGAAATTTAAGCTCCGAAGCGCACCTTTATCGAGGTACCATCATCCTTTTCAGTAAGAAGAGCTTTGCTATGCCTTTGTTGACAAGGCAACGAGGAAAATCTCGTGGTTCAATTTTTTGAGCACTTGACTTTATCTCGGGGATGTTAAAAGGGAACTTAGCAAAAAGGTTTTTATAGCAACAGACGGCAAATTTCTTGATGCTGGTACAGTATTCCTGGTGTTGTACTATCATAAAGATAATTTGCTCCATATTGGCTGGAAAATTACGGCACAGGAAAACAAAACCTTCACTGGTTCCAATAGGACCTTTTAAGGACGTTCGCGCCAAAATCTTCCTACGGTGAGATTTTCTTCATTTCTCGCCTAGAGTTAGGTCATAAAGTACTTACTCCAAAAATGAAAAAAAAAATGGGGGTCACCGACTTTGTTTCGGAGAAAATGGCAGTGGAAAAATGCCTTAATTTCGAGAAATCGGTCATAATAGCGAGATGTAGGCTCATCTGCTCATCCATCGAAAATCATAAAAATAAACCGTTGGAGTGAAAGTTTCCGTGCATAGGTTTTTAGGAGTGAGATTTTTAGATAATTGTATGCCACTAGGGATGTGGTAAACAGTAGAGTTCATCCTCGACGAGCGTTTTCGTAAGCTCTATCCGTTGCAACCACTACCAGAATTCGATGGCACGAGGAAAGAAAATGTTAAAAAAAGATAACTTCTTACGATGAGAATTTTTTCATTTCGTCATATTTTGTTGATAGTAAGTAAAGTGAGTGATTCATGATTAAAAAAATAGGGGTCACCGATGATCTGAACAAGTAAAATCGATGTGATTTTGCAAAGCTCTTGGAAAAGTTCGTTTGTCACGCTTTTGCGTGACCTGTCGGGCAAGGACTGGAACCCAAGAGAGGATCGATCGTTGAAGAGATGAAAGGTTTTTACCGAAAAAAAAACCTTTCTCGAGTATAGCAACGAAGTTTTAAGCAGGGGTCATCTTCATTTGGTTGGTGTTTTGTATAATATCTCTTCATTGCCGTCATGCTCATCCTCTGGAGTGTGTTTTTTTGTGAAATTCAATCGCTGATTGTTTCCACGCAGGTCTGCACTATTCAAGCGGACGAGGACGAAAATACTGCACAATTTTCACGAAACTAAAGGAAAAGAACTTTAAAAATATGCATTCACTTTGAACTTAAGTTCGTAGGGTAATAAAAACATTAAAAAGAAACAGCCCCATTAAATTTACGCAACGGTTCGTCCTCGAGTTTTCCAAACTTTCAGCCACTAGTCTACTCGATCAGCTACCTTTTCCAGAGCTTTAGCTAGCTTTTCCATCCTCCCACTCACTTCTCTTTGAAGTTTCATGATGATTCGGAAATAAACGTGCCATTTTTTTGCCGGCCTGGAATTTTTTCCTCGGCATTGTTGTCGCCATGTTATTTTAACTGATGCTTGAAAAATTTGTATGAAAGTCAAGTAGACTAGTGCACGACTGATAAAACCTCGCGAATATCAGTCGTGCAGTAGTCTACTTGACTTTCATAAATATTTTAAATCAATTTTGACTGATCACGATCTTCTCTGATCCAACGCTGTGCAAGACTTATCGTCCACGGTTTTTGCAAAGGTTTTAAAACCTCAACTTCACTAATGCTCGAAGTAATGCGTGACATATTACAGTCGCGTTACCTGCGCAGTAACGTTGCGCACAAACAATTAGCGCGAACGTCCTTAAGGTTGTTATTGATCAAATTGCTAGTCTTAACATGGTATATTAATTACTTAAATGACAGGATTGGAGTTGTAATTGCTTCACATGGTATTGCAAGGAGTGTTTTTAAATGAAATCGTGTTGGAAATGTTCGGCATAAATGCTAACCCCTTTCCACCTTATTATCGTCATTCTTTGCTTTCCTTCAGTACATCGCGCTTGCCTGTCCAACTAGAACTAATACAGCGATTTTCTATTGAGAGTTGAAAGCCTTTTAATGATTTCTTTGGTCTCGCATTACACGCCCTATCGTGCGTCTTTTCCGAATAAAAGGATGTTTTTGTTGAGGTTTAAACATCAATTTACTTCAACTTATGCTACACCATAGCATTTCAGTTTTCCCAGTGTGTGATACCCTTCCTCAACATCCCTGATATCTCCAAACCTGAGCTGTTTGACAGGAAGCTGTGCCTTGTCAGTTAGGAGACCGCTGTCTTCGCGCCATACAAAGTCGTTCTTATCACAGTTGCAACCGTCACTGGAGTCTGCACACGAGTTGGTCATCCCGCATGCGCACTTACCACTGACTGACGCGCCACCCCAGTACGTCATCTTAACAGAATCACGTGACACCCACCATCCATAATCATTCTTGAACAATCGCGAATTATAGCACTCATACTTAATAAACTGTTCACAATGCGAAGAGACTCTGGTGAGACTACCCAGCTGCGCAAGACTCGCTCCAGTGTAACGAATGTCGCGTGAGTAACACCCACCTGGATCACATCCGTCGACATGCGTTCTTGTTTCACTGTCATGACTGATGACTGTCACGCCAACTCCATTCTTGTCAGCCATATCACAATACACTGAAAACGGTGCCACACCTCCCGCACAATCTGGATCAATAACATAATTTCCACTTGTAGAGCTGACAAACTTCTTGATCGCGGAACAGGAGACTGCTCGTACAGCAAGCTTAACTTTTGCGTGAATTGTTGCCAAAGCATTCGTTGCTGTACAGGTATAAGTCCCTTCGTGGGATTTCTTTATGTTTTGAATTACCAGTGTTCCGTTAGGAAGTACGTTGGAATCTATAGGAAGTGAAGATTTGCCATCTTTTGCCCAAGTTGTTGTAGTTCTGAAGTTACTCTTGGGGACACAAGGCAGGCTTAATGCACAACCGATCACCGGAGTTACATGTTGGGAGGGAGAAACCTCAAACGTTAATGGTGAGAACACCACCAGTTGAACGGTATCACTTGCCGATCCCAAAATGTTCTTCGCCTGGCATATATACACTCCGCCATCCTTTTTTGTCAGTTTATATATATTCAGCACTCCGTTCGTTACTACGTTTCTGTGCTTAGGCAAATTTCTTACTGCTCTGGACCAAGTGACTCTTGGCTGCGGGAGGCCAGTCGCATTACAGGCGATAGTGATATTTTGCTTCTCTTCGGCCATCACACGATTTGATGACAATGAAATCTTTGGGCCAACTACCAAGAAATCAAAGAAAACAACAAGACATATTTTTTCCCTTTATACACCGTATTTAAAAATGGCCACCATTTTAGTATTGTTGTGTTTGCTTGCAAATTAGTCCTTGTGGTCTCGTTCAAGGTTAAATGATCTTTTGAATTTTCAGCTTGCATGAGAACGAGGCATCAAGGGCTAATTTCCAAGCAAACAAAAGAATACTAAAATGACCACCATTTTGGGATAAAGTGTATAGTGTGACTTAAAGACCCATTTGAACCCCATGAAACACGGCAAACGGGACATATATTAGGATAGGACCGCTTTCGGTTCCAAATTTGGTTTAAGACCGACTGACGAATAATGATTAGGGAAGGTGATATTGTGTTTTAAGTATGCTCAGTACTTCTGGTCTTAGGGAACTGATGCCTTTCGATTTGCCGTATAGTTTTAGGATTCCACGCTGTCCTCTACAAGATTAGAATCACATTTTAAATCCCAGTTATTTTTTCCAAGAATTGCAAGATTGTTAAGAGATCCGTTTTCACAATAAGCCCCTTTGACGCAACCAGGCTAAAGAAAGAGCTATGCTTATGGATTAGACTGCCAGAGCTGAATTCGAGGACCGCGCACCGGTGGCTCAGTTGGTTGAGCACCGGGCTGTCACGCGTGAGGTCGTGAGTTCAACTCCGGCCGGACCAACACTCGGGGTCTTTAAATAACTGAGGAGAAAGTGCTGCCTTTGTAATTACATCTGCAAATGGTTAGACTCTCTAGTCTTCTCGGATAAGGACGATAAGCCGGAGGTCCCGTCTCACAACCCTTCACTGTTCATAATCCTGTGGGACGTAAAGGAACCCGCACACTTGTCGAAAGAGTAGGGCATGTAGTTCCCGGTGTTGTGGTCTGTCTTCTATGGTGTATCATGGTTGGGAGGGTAAATGCTCGGAGATATTAGCTACACCAAGCTACTCTAAAAATCCGAGGGTAAATAAAGATATATGATATGATCAAATGAGTGGGATTGTAGTTTTTCCTTTCCTGTCATTAATCGCAGTTTGTGTTTTGAAAAAAGCAAAAGCTGTCCACTAAGGTTGTTTAAACTCTAGTTCACCCAAAGTACAAAACAGGAGTCTGGACATCATTGGTGCTGCTAGATCAACCCTATCATCATTAGATGAAAGACGATCACAGTACACGAAAAGAGAACTTGAAAGAACATTGAGCACTGCTGAACACCCTAATCAAGTATTTATTAGTACACATGTAAAGAGGAACTATAGCCTTAGATCAAATCAAGAAATTAATGTAAAAATACCAAGATCAGGCACTAAAAGACATACGAACTCATTTATACCTAGAGCAACAAGACTAATTCAGAGATAATCATAGTTAAACCTATTGAGTGTACATTTAAAACCGCTTAATTCATGCGTTTTGATATATGGTTATTTTACATGTAAATCTACAGTATATTTTTCCAAAGTTCGATAAGGAAATTTATTATTAGTAGTATTATTACCAATCCTCATACTTACTCTGAACAGTTAGTTTGGCCGAAGCTTTGATCCTCCCCAGAATATTTTCAGCTTTGCAGCTGTAAATTCCGTCGTCACCAGGTCTCACATCCCTGACAATAAGAGCACCACTGGACTCTATGACATGACGTCCAAGAGGAAGTTGTGAGTTGAGCTTGGACCACGTGATCTTTGGAATTGGATTGCTGTCCGCTGTGCATTTCAGGATTGCTGTTTGAGTTACGTTGACTGTTGTGTCTTCGGGGCGCTGTAGCAATGATGGAGCCGATGTGGACTTGCCTGGTTCACCTTTCACCCCTTTCAAACCCCGCGGGCCACTCGGTCCCGCGGGACCAGGGCTACCAGGCAATCCGAGATCTCCTTTGATCCCGGTCGGTCCTTGCGGTCCTTTCGGTCCATGTTTACCGGGAGGTCCTTCTGGCCCGGGTTGTCCTGGGAGACCCGGTTTCCCTCGGATTCCGGGCCTTCCGCGTCTCCCTATGTTGCCCTTTGGTCCTGAGCGGCAGAGAGTTTCATCTGTAGCACAGATTTGGTTTTGCAGAATGCGAAGCTCTTGTCTGATGAGCAATTTGACTTCCGAGGCGTTTTGATGTTCGAGTGAAGCCCGCTTATTTCTGGAGTGTGAACCATCTTAATTTATGTCAAAAGAAATAAACAGATAAATATGAAAATTATTTTCAGAAGCAAAAAAGAGACTCGTAAAGAGAGGTCGGAGATCTGTGGAGCAATTTGTGGTGGTTTGAGCGGTGAGCGCACACGATATTCGCACTTGGCTTTACGTGGTAACAAAACATGTGAAAACAAACTTCGTATAGTCCTCATGCATTTATATCTAATATCAGACTTAAAACCCTATATATGAGAATCAGTATTGTATTTGTCCGAAAGGTTTTGGCTACATTATGCGTAATTCCTAAAGACAAGGACAGTCAACGTTTCATTATTTATAGTGTAATTCAAACCTCAAAAACTTAGTCGACATGTCAAAAGAAACTTCACCTTTTGCTCGCCGAACGTCTTGTTGGTTGGCCTTTGTTATTTTCCATCGTGCGTTATTCTGTCGCAATTCTTGAAGTTCCGCCTCCACCTGACTGTACAATTTGACTGAGTGAGATATCTGTCGATCGTGTTCCTTCAATTTGATTTCCGTGTGAATAAGTGCGACACAACACAAGACAGACAACAACAATCCTGACTTGGTACACAAGCTGTCGAGCGTTTTGCTTTTGTTTGTCAGCTTCTCCTTTTTGCCCTGAAAATTCATTATGCGCGGTCGGTCTCAAACTCTCGTCTTTCTTGAGTTCAACTTCACGCGCATGAAACGGATAAGACTTCTTCTTAATACTTCATGAAAAAACAGACTTCGGTTGATAACAGTTTTGAGACGGGAAGACGCAGCAAAAGTGGTGTAGATGTTACCTCATACTCCTTATGTAATGTGAGAATATTTGGCAAGGAAGTTGATAGCTTAAGAACAACAGGAAGCTTTAAGTCTAAAGTCTGAGGTCAAATGTGTTGTATAAAAATTGTTTAATTGGAACAAGTCTCCCTCAGTTACAGGAATTATTCTCCTACTGAAGATGAGTTCGCTTTCAAGTTTTTCTCTGGACCAAGTTCTCTTTCGTGGTGAAAGCTCCTTCCGAAGTGTTTTGCCATGCAAAACACGAACCCGGGGGAGGGGATGCTCGTCGTGTGGCTTAGGGTGTATATTTCGGATTTTGGTCTCACTTAGTATGGTGAAGATTCAAGAAATATATTGAAGAAGTTAGAAAGTAAATGTAGAATCATTTGAACACACAACTAATTATAAGATGCAAAGTATGCTAGAAATTACTTTTAACTGGATGACACTTTCTAATGCCATTAATTATTCTTTCTGCGTCAACATAATTATCCTGATCGTGAAGATTTTAGTTAGAATAACATTGTTGTGATCTTTTTGCGTCTGCGTTGCTTGCCAACGTAAACGCCACGTTACTGAAAGATTTCTGACTGGCTGGTTGACTGTCTGGCGAGAGAAAGCTTTTCATTCGAAAGCGAACGCGGGTAACATACATCATTCTGCAAATTTTTTCCAGTCTTCGACGGGTAAAATGAACTTTGTTCCCTTTTTTTAGAAAGGGAAAAAAAGGGGGGGGGGGTGGTGATAAGGGGGGGTCTATCCAAGACTGTGTAAAGCCTTAACAATACTCACGAAGGTTTCAATTTTATGTGTATAAATTAAGCAAAAAGGCTTTGCTACGACATTTGTTCACGAGACAAATCTCGAAGTCTAATTTGTAGAGTTCTTTATCTGATTTGTTGGATGTTGTTTTTGCTCCGAAGCTCACCTTTATCGAGACCATCATCTTTTTCAGACAGTTACATCAGTAAAAAGAGCTTTGCTATGCCTTTGTTGACACTTAGCATTAACACCTGACTTGATTTCGTGGATGCTAAGAGGGAACTCAGAAAAAAGTTTTTATAGGAACAGACGGCAATTTCAAGGTCCTCTTAAGGTTACTATTGATAAAATCTCTGGTCTTTACATTCAGAAGCACGTGACCTTGAAGCATGTAACTTGCAACTCTTTTCGTTGGAACAAAGCTGGGGATTTTAGGACACCAACTTTATGCCCAAATATGGACAAAAATAAAATCGTAGCTGCACACGGGGGAAAATGCACGAGCTACGTTACATCCAAAAACTCAAAAAAATCCCACCTCTGAACCAGAGTTAAACACTTCTAGGTCATGAGCTTCCGTTACATGGTTACCTAGATATGTTACATAGTGGTTACTTAAGTGGTTACATAGTGGTTACTTAAATGATGGGATTGGAGTTGTAGTTGCTTCACCTGATATTGCGAGGAGTGAAATCATGTTGGGAAATTTCTGCATAAATGCTAACCCTTTCCACCTTATTCTCGTCGTTCTTTGCCTTGCTTCAGTACATTGCGCTTGCCGCTGTCCAATTAGAAGTATAATCATAACCATTAGAATTTTCTCAAATTTGATTTGTGCAATTAACTGCTTTATTTTTCACTAATTATTGTGTAGGGTGGGAATCGGACAGTTGCCTGTAATCGGACACCAGTAATGAATCGGACAGTTACATCAGCCAATCATATTAAGTGCACTCACCTTAATCCACCAATCACAGAATTTATCACACTAACCATAGCAACAACCACTTACCCTACTAAACCGGGTTTTCTAAAATGGACGAATTTGTAACATTACGCAGTGAAAAAAGGGATGCATTTGTTTTCACGGAAATTGTAATGGTTATGGTTAATTTGGTCTGTAATCATACTGGTGATTAAACAAATCGGACTCCCGTTACGCGGTCGCCCGATTTTCTTAATCACTCGTATGATTACAGACCGAATTGGACTCCACTCAGTCCTGTTGAATGATTTCTTTGGTCTCGCATTACCCGCCTAATCCTTCGTTTTTTCCTAAGAAGGATGTTTTTTGTTGAAGTTTAAATATCAATTTACTTGAACTTATGCTATACCATAGCATTTCAGTTTTCCCAGTGTGTAGTACCCTTCCTCACTTGTGCTGACATCTCCAAACCTGAGCTGTTTGACAGGAAGTTGTGTCTTGTTAGTCAGGACACCGCTGTCTTCGCGCCATACATTGTCGTTCTTGTCGCAGTTGCAACCGTAACTGGGGTCTGCACATGTGTTGGTCATCCCGCATGCGCACTTACCACTCACTGAAGCGCCACCCCAGTACGTCATCTTCACAGAATCACGTGACACCCACCATCCGTGTTGGTTGTCGTTGTGAAGCAAAACAGAATTGAAGCATTCATACTTAATAAACTGTTCACACTGTGAAGAGACTCTTGTGAGAATCTCCATCTGCGCAAGACTCGCTCCATTGTAACGAATATCGCGTGAGTAACACCCTTGTGCTTCACATCCCTGGACTCGGGTTCTTCCTTCACTGTCGTGACTGATGACTGTCACGCCAACTCCATTCTTGTCAACCATATCACAATACACTAAAAATGGTGCCTGACCTTCCGCACCATCTGGATCAATGACGTAATTTCCACTTGCACTGCTCACGAACTTCTTGATTTCAAAACAGGATACTGGCTGTTGTACAGAATTAACTTTTACTTTAGCGTGAATTGTTGCCAAAGCGTTCGTTGCTGTGCAGGTGTAAGTCCCTTTGTGGGATTTCTGTATATTTTGAAGTACCAGTGTTCCATTTGGAAGCACAGTAGAGTCTACAGGAAGTGAGAGCTTGCCATCTTTTGCCCAAGTTGTTGTAGGTTTAAGGTCACTCTTAGGGACACAAGGCAGTCTTAATACAGAACCAATCACTGGAGTTACTTCTTGGGAAGGAGAAACTTCAAAGTGTAAAGGAGAGAATACCATCAGTTGAACGGTATCACTTGCCGATCCCAAAATATTCTTTACCTGGCATATATACACACCACCATCCTTTTTTGTCAGTTGATGTATAGTCATTACTCCGTTCGTTACTGCTGTTCTGTCCTGAGGCAAATTTCCTACTGCTCTGGACCAAGTGACTCTTGGCTGCGGGAGACCAGACGCATTACAGGCGATAGTGATATTTTGCTTCTCTTCAGCCATCAAACGAGTTGATGATAATGAAATCTTTGGGCCAACTACCAAGTAATCAAAGAAAACAACAAGACTTGAATTTCTTTCCATAACATCGTGGCTTTTGACGCATTTGAACCCCATGTAAACACTGGAAACTCGATGGTTATTAGAAGAGGACCGCTTTAGGTTCCAGTTTGCTATATAACCGACAACAAATAATGATTATGAATTCAAAGCTAAGAGTTTGGTTAAAGTATGCTCAGTACTGCTGGTCTTTGGGAACTGATGCCTTTCGATTTGCCGTATGCTGTCCTCTACAACGATCTCGTTTTGGAACCGAGGCAGTTACGAAAGGATCTTTAGATTGACAATACATTCGTTCCAACAACAGTATTATCGATTAGTATTGGAAGCTCCTTGGACGCAAGCAGACTCGGGAAAGAGACGTGCTTACTTAATGATTCGGAGTACTGTAGTTGAAAACGGGGACATGGAATGAGTGGGATCGTAGTTTTTTTCTTTTCTGTCATTCATTGCGATTTGTTACTTTGAGAAAAGCAAATGCTGTCTAATAAGGT
Source organism: Montipora capricornis (assembly GCF_036669925.1). Taxonomy (NCBI): domain Eukaryota; kingdom Metazoa; phylum Cnidaria; class Anthozoa; order Scleractinia; family Acroporidae; genus Montipora; species Montipora capricornis. Next base: position 4,105,025 of record NC_090893.1, on the reverse strand, counting down.
TTATAAACTCTTGTTCACCCAAATCCTCGTACTTACACTGAACAGTTAGTTTAGCCGAAGCTCTGATCCTCCCCAGAATATTTTCAGCTTTGCAGCTGTAAATTCCGTCGTCACCAGGTCTCACATCCCTGACAATAAGAGCACCACTGGACTCTATGACATGACGTCCAACAGGAAGTTGTGAGTTCAGCTTGTACCACGTGATCTTTGGAATTGGATTACTGTCCGCCGTGCATTTCAGGATCGCTGTTTGAGTTACGTTGACTGTTGTGTCTGTGGGGCGCTGTAGCAATGATGGAGCCGAGATGGACTTGCCTGGTTCACCTTTCACCCCTTTCAAACCCCGCGGGCCACTCAGTCCCGCGGGACCAGGGCTACCAGGAAATCCGAGATCTCCTTTGATCCCGATCGGTCCTTGCAATCCTTTCGGTCCATGTTTACCGGGAGGTCCTTCTGGCCCGGGTTGTCCTGGGAGACCCGGTTTCCCTCGGATTCCGGGCCTTCCGCGTCTCCCTATGTTGCCCTTTGGTCCTGAGCGGCAGAGAGTTTCATCTGTAGCACAGATATGGTTTTTCAGAACGCGAAGCTCTTCTGTGATGAGCAATTTGATTTCCGAGGCGTCTTGATTTTCGAGTGAAGCGCGTTTATGCCTTGGGTATGAACCATCTTCTAATTTATGTCAAAAAGGAACAGAGAAATATGAAAATTAGTTTAAGAAGCAAAAAGCTTACACTCTTGAAGAGATGTAGGAGACGTGTGGAGCAGTTTGTGCTGGCATGAGCCGTCCTCGGCTCAAAAACGTCGCAAAGGAGTTTAGCATTTGACGTTTTTGAACCGCGGACGGCAGCCGGAAGTGAGCTGTTTTCCCTTTTAACTTGTCTTCTTACTACCACTTTTATATTGTTAAGTATCTTTGCTCCATTAGAGATGATTAGGTAAAAATCTGGGAAACACTACTGTCCTGGCGTGCGAAATGTTTATTTCCGGTTACCGTCTGCGGCTCAAAAACGTCGCGTGCTTAATTAAACTCTCTAATATTCGCTCCCACTTACGTGGGAACCAAACACGTCAGAACAAATTTGATATAATCCTCATGCATTTACTTAAAACCATATATCTGAGAATCATATCGGTCAGGATATAGTTTTGTCTTCACTGACTATGTGTAATTCATTAAGACAACGCTAGCGTGCAAACATTTCTCCGGGCATATGGTAAATCAAACATCAAAAACTTTGTCGAAACGCCAAAAGCAAGTTCACCTTTTGCTCGCCGAACTTTTTGTTGGTTGGCCTTTGTTATTTTCCATCGTGCGTTATTCTGTCGCAATTCTTGAAGTTCTGCCTCCACCTCATTGTAAAATTTGACTGAGTGAGATATCTGTCGATCGTGTTCTTTCATTTTGATTTCGGTGTGAATAAGAGCGATACAACACAAGACAGACAACAATAATCCTGACTTGGAACACAAGCTGTCGAGCGTTTTGCTTTTGTCGCCGTATTTGTGTGTCAGCTTCTCCTTTTTGCCCTGAAAATTCATTATGTGCGGCTGGTCTCACAGTCTCGTCTTTATCGAGTTCAACTTCACGCGTATGAAACGGATAAGACTTCTTCTCAATACTTCATTGAAAAAAGAGACTTCGGTTGATAACAGTTTTGAGACGGGAAGACGCAGCAAAAAGGTTGTAAAAGTTACCTCACACCGCTTAAGTAATGTGAGAATATTCGGCAAGGAAGTTGAGAGCTGAAGAGCAACAGGAAGCTATAACTTATAATAAGTTTTAAGTCTGAGGCACAGAGTGTGGAAAGCGCGGGGTATGTGGAAGAAGAGTAAAAAGAGTAAAAAGAGTATTAAATGTACCGCATTTTAGAAAACTGTATTAGGTTATGCGTCTCCCTCTCTGAATAAAAGCTATTATTATTATTATCATTATTATTATTATTGTTGTTATTATTATTAGTGTTATTGTTGTTATTATTATTATTATTATTATTATTATTATTATTATTATTATTATATATGACTCTACATTTTCCACACCCCGCATTCTCCATCCAGCCAATATTTTGTACAAAATTGGTCGTGCGGATGCCATGCAAGGGAAGGACCTTCAGTACTGTGAAGATTCAATAAGTATACAAGAAGTTAGATAGTAAATATAGAATTAATTGAACACAAAGTATTAGATGCAAAATAGGCTAGAAATTAATACTTTTGACTAGATGACACTTTCGACTTTCATTAATTATTCTTTCTACGTCAACATAGTGACCCTGATCTTGAAAATTGTTGTTGGAATTTAACATTGTTGTGATCTTTTTTTCACAATATGCTTTGGGTGTATGATTATGTTTCCTGGGATGCCATTCCAAATTCTGCATCCAATTCTTAAAATAGAGTTTTCGTTAGAAATAAAACGCACACAGCGGAAATGAACATAGTGAACGAAATTGCCATTATAAAACATGAAATGGGACAATTTTGAGATTTTAGCGAATTGAAGGTCTGACCTTCATTGTAAAATAATAGAAACTTTATTGATTCAGAACTGAAATCCAACATTGAAAGTAAACGTTGGCACTGAAAAACTGTCTCTACTGACTCCCATATAATAATATTAAGCTATGACTGTAACTTGTTACTTCTACTATAAGCTGCAATTGTAGTTACCAGTGCTTCTCTTTTATCTTTTAGCCTTTTTAAAAATTGATCTTAACCGTCATTTTTTCACTATTTGTTCACTATGTTCATTTCCGCCGTGTGCGTTTTATCTACTGCAGTTGAAATGGCCGAAAAACACAAATATTTGTAGAGTTTTTGTTGTTTTCCCCTGAAATGGTAATGACGTTAGAAATTCCAAAGAACCTGTGTTGCTTGAAGTAATATCAACTGCCTTTCGGGATGTCACGCAACGCACCCTAAAGCAGTAGTGTGCTGTGATTGGTCCGCTGATTTGGCTTTGAGAATATTTCGGTCTGTTCGTCATCTCTTCGGTGAATCTACGTCCAAAATGACCAGGGCCCCTGTGATAAGGAGCTCTCGTCAGGGTGATGTTGAAGGCCTTCCCAGTCCTCTGTGACGAAAAGCTTAAGCTCGCAACTTCAGCCTTTAAATCTCCCCACGTTTGTCAATTTACGCCCTTCAACTGAGTTAATTATACCAAATACTTATGTTATCCTAGTATAGTTTACGTAGCAGTTTATTATCGGGTAAGAATGTTTCATCTTTTCCAAATGTTCTTTTAGACAATCACAGACGATGGCGCAAACCAGGAAGAGGATAAAGACCCGTATAATCTGGAAGAAATTGCGTCTCAATTTATTGAGGATGACGAATTGCCTTCTTCAGATCTCAACAACATCGTTGATCAGCCGGGAAATGTGCTGAGTAACACAGCTGGTTATCAGACGAAAAGTCAAGACAATGATTATTATGATAACAATTCAAGCACTGTTGACAACAAAGCAGCTTGCGGTGGTGTTGAGGGCCTCCTCAGACAGGAAATACCTGGATTGGGAAACAACTCCAAAAACGTTGCCTCAAAATTGATGGAATTCTCGAATGATTTTTCGAGAAACAAACTGTTATCCTTAGAAGATTTCTTCAGCTCCGAGGATGATGTTATTGAGCCAAAACATTTTGTGAACAACCCTAACCAAACAAAGGATGTTGAGAAGTTGTTGTGCACAGGAACGGGAGATCCCGCAAGCGTGATCCCGCTAACTGCAGGAAGAGGGTCAAGTTCTTTCATTTGCGGAAATGAGAACATTGGACTCAAGAGTGGGAAAACTCGCGAGTTTACGAAAGTCAAGGAAAAAGTTAGAACTTATAAAAGGAAGACCGGGGAGAAACGATTAGACCTTATTCCATCCACATCTACTTTGAATCAGGAGCAAATCTTAGGGACGGGCAAATCAAGAATACTCGAGGAATCTTACAAAGTTAAAGAAAATTTGGTAAGGAGCGAGAACAATCTATTAGAAGTATCCTCATCAAGCGAAAATGAGGATTCTGACGAAGGCTTGTTTTTCCGACCAAGAGAAAGAAGAAAAAGAAAAGCAAAGACTGTGGCTGGAGAAACAAGCAAAATTTTAAAAGAGGGACGGACGCGCTTTCGAAGGTGAGAAAATGCTTGGAGATGATTTGGTCTTTTCTTTTTCGCAGAATCTGCAACAGGTGGCATGGCATGAAACCCTAACCGTGCCTTAAAAAGGGTGGCTCAGCGGTTTAAGAGTGCTGGAAAGCCATCCTGAACAGGCCAAGATAAAACTCCATAGACAGTTTAAAGATTCTCTGGAGCGAGTTCAGACTGATTACTTTCACAATAGGAAAATTGCACGTGGCTCTAAGTGCCCTCCAGAGAATCTCTAGAGTTTCGTATTAGCCGGTTGATCACTTTGCAGCACTAAAAATTCGGGTTTCACCGAGCTTTTGAGACATAAGCATTTAAAGACAAAATACGGTATAGGTTGTTTTTCGATGGCTTTCCTGTTGACACGGTGATCTGTTACGTCAGGATACTGAGCTTGCATCTTGTTAGCAATAATTGGTGTTTCATATAGTACCATAACTATGCCGTTGAGTGATACAGTCTTGAAGGGTGAATTCTTCCAATCCATTGCTTTTAAAGGCTTATTTGATTGGGGCTAAATAGCAACGTACTTTGGTTATCTCGGCCGATCGACCTTAGTCAGTGTTCCGATTGGAAGAATAGTCCTGTTATCTTTTTTAGGTCAAAATGCATCCACTTGCAAGTGACCCTATTCAAACCGCTACTCGTACTGAGTGTGTCGCTTGCTCACAATTCACTTTTGTAATTTGCTTTCGGTACCTACAGTTGAAGTTCCTCAAATTTGTTTTGAGTTGTGAATGTTTTTCAGGCTTGCTTTTCACAAGAGGCCATTTTCGAATTCTCACGGCTGGACTGGATCTAGCATGAAATGGAGGCTAATGCGGGCAAATCTTTTCAAATGCAAATTACTTTGCCCGCATTAGCCTCCATTTCATGCTAGATCCAGTCCTACCGTTAGAATACGAAAGTGGCCTATATTATTTTATGCTTGGCTAGGTTCCCAGGCAAGCATGCTCCAGACATTACTGTAAATGGGAAAAGTGTGGCAGCAAAGCAATCTAAAAGTACCAATACGGTTGAGCAAATCTTAGGTAAGTGGTAAAAGTTGGATTTGAATGTCTTCGAATCAGCGCTGCTTGAGATAGTAATGCTCTTGCTAACTAGTGTCGGGCATGCGTGTTGGGTGCTGACAGTTTGCCACATTCAAACGTTTCGGTCATGGTGATGTTTAGTCTGGAAGCGATATAGAACATCAACTTGGGTGGTCGGGAACGGCACCATAGCATTTGCGAGGGGGTGGGGGGGGGGAGGAGTGGGTGAGTCGCACACTAGCTCACATGGCCTAGGCTTATCCCGGTTTCAAGTAGCGTGAAGCGACTGAGAGCATTGCTATTTCTCCTCCCTCCCTGGACGGAATGCCAGGTCATCGCCGGGTGTTGGGTGCTTACAGTTTGTCTGTTACATTCGAACAGTTTTGTCATGGTGATGTTTAGTCTGGAAGAGAATATAAAACGTCAGCTTGGATGATCGGGTGCGGCACCATAGCATTGGTGGGAGGGGGGGGGGGGGGGGTGTTGAGTGGGTGAGTCGCACACATGGGCGAGGCTTATCGCAGGGTTACCCCGACTCATGATATCACCGGTACCCACTTATACACCAGGGTCGAGAGGGTGAAGGTATGGAGCAATCTTTTTTTGTCCAAGGAAACAAAACGGCGAAGCCACTGAGACCTTGAGCTCGTGACATTCAAGGGACCGGCATTGTGTAAATTGTAGATTCCAGGTTTTTCTGTTCTTCTTTTGTCATCGAGAGCTGGATTAACGCAGAAATGAGAACACTCGCTTTTCACCAATGTGTTCAGGGTTTTATTCCCGGACTCGGTGTCATATGTGAGTCATTTTGTTTCTTGTTCCCATGACCGCACGGACCGTGGGCACCAACCTACCAATAAGATGTCGTTCTTGAAATAACCACGAAAGATGACACAGAGCTAATAAGAGATGTCAAATAATTTTCATCGTAAGACGGTCTAATATGGGGATTTCCTCTCTTGCTTGCTTATCATATTCTCTTGTCCCCGATAAGTAGTGCAGTTACCAGACGTTATAAGCTAAACACTCTCATAAAGTGATCATTATAATTAGTCTCTTGAAAAAGAGATTTCTGTCATGTTTGATAACAAGGTTCCTTTTTTTGTAGAATCTTGCGGAGTACGCTATACACACGCAAATCGACACGTTGTTGGTCCGAGCGAAGCGGAAAACCACATGTCAAAAAAGGCTCTGCAAGATGTGTTTGAACTCAAGCAGTTTTCTCAGCAGCCTGCTAATTGTTTTCCAGCGCTGGAGGTATTGTAAAAGATTACTGAAATAAGGAACGAGTCGGAGTCGACCTTGTTCCTTGCTTAGGGCGTTGGATTTGCACGGGGTTTTGCTGGGTTCAAATCTCACTCTCACCATTGGTGGGAGGGGATTTGCCTTCTCTGGTCCCGAATTTAACTCTGTCTTGCTTTTTTAAATATTTAATATAAATCTTAAATATAGTGACACGAACGCACTCGAGAAATGAAACAGAGATCCGAATGTTTCCAAACAAGGCGATTCCGACTGAGTTCGTGGGCTCGATCCTCTAACCTCCAGATGAGTTGAGGTGGAGAATTTTTAGCATGGTAGATATGCATTTATTTTCATGTGAGATGTGATAGAGAAGGCCCGAGCTGCTGAGAGGGAGGTCCAAAGGCATCCTTCATAAAGCAGTTTTCAATTGAGTGTCGAAAGTAATTAGCGAATTGCTTTGGCTTTGCATTACTTCACTCAGTGATTGGTTCAAAGTTCTCGCGCCACATTTTCAACCAATCAGAAGTGAAACCAAAACCAATCGTGGCTCGCGCGTGCACATTTTCCCGCGCCTTGTGTCGGCTACGTGTAATTACTTTGAGTTTTGATTGGTTTACTGGATTGTCTCCGTCCTTTTTGATTGGCCCAAGTAATTACTTTGCTTTTGGTTTTACGACACTCGATTGAAACTCGCTCTATCCCCCAGAATTCGTTTGTTTGTTTTGAAATTTGGGGTACAATGCTTCGAAGATCAGCAACAGGTTTTTTTTAACATTTTTTTTCGTGCGTTTGTGATTACATAAAATAAACTTTAATAAAGCAGTTATTCCATTCACCCTTGTTGGATATGTATAGGAAATCGCGTGAGCGCGAGTGCAATTCGTGATTTATGTGAACGTGTAAAGTCTTGAAAGCACGGCTCATGTAATCTGAGAACTTTCGAAACATCACGAGTGACCAGCAATTACGAAGTGCACGAGCAAGTTCATACGATTTTTTATTTATTATATACAGTACTCAAGAAAATTAATCCATCGCTCTTTTTCCATAGTATCTTCCGTATTGCCTTCAAAACTTATTTATGCATTCGTCATTGACCAATCGGGAATGCGATATTCTGTTGAGTATATAATAAGAGATTGGTTTTTGCCAACGCGCGTTCATGCAATAATTGTGAAGTATAAGGCAATTGCTTCACATCGCAGTTTGTTTATCGTACAACAAAGAAGAAGGTTCAAAACTTTCAAAAAAACTTCTAGTTTCACGTGAAGACAACATAAAAACCAGACTGGTTTAAAATAACGAACACAATTTTATGTCAAATTCCATTTGCCACAGGCAAGCGATGAAAGTGATGACCTTGGTGAACCGAGTTCTCGGGTCACTGAATCCGCACCAGAAACAAAACCCAGAGATGAACTGGCAGAACTTGATCGGACAAGTACTTTGAATGTACCGTCACTTCAACGGTAAGATGCTTTGGTCGCAGTTCTGTTGTCCTTGAGATGTCATTGCATTGCCTCCCACTGAAGCTTTTTATGTTGATATTTGAAAGTCGTCACTGGTGAAGAAAGAGCGAATTCCTGTCGCTTTTGAGTGCTACTACTGATTCAAACAATTCTTCCTTTTTTACTATTTTACAATGAGCCGAATCGCATAACATGCGATTGGTGAAAGTTTACGCTTAACTTTCGGTCAGAAAACTGTTAATTTGTGGCGAAATTCTTTTTCACTGTTCAACTGTCCGTCATTTTTATGGTTGGCAATAGATACAGGTTTGGAAATAGTAAAAAAAAAAAGAAAATCCCCATGATCACAGTAAATAGCGGAAATTTTATTTTGAATGGGGAAAATTTGACATTTTCGACAAAACTGGAAATATGTCTTCATACCATTGATGGCTCAAACTAGACGAAACATTACTTTGGGATACCGGTACCGGGGGGGGGGGATACTTTCTTGTATACGCTATATATAGGTATGTGCCGCCCGACAGGGTAGGGTTTTTAAGGGTTTCAGTCCTTAAATAGGGTATTCTTTTTGGTATTTTTGGTGTCATGATTCTTAAGATATTCCTTAGATAGGGTCACTGAATTGCGGTATCCACCCCAACGCGCAAAACGAAAGAGATATAGTGTATTAAAACTGTACTACAAACCAGAATACACGTTTTCAAGTTAAACAAAGCGATTTTAAAGGGACGTTTCCAGAGGAGTTTTTTTGCAAGTCTCTGGTAGACTATATTCCTGATGACATTGGGGGTTGAAGGTGAATAATGCTGTGTTCATTATTTCACTTTTGTTCGATCTCGGGTTTCCCAATATTTTCGTCTTTTACTTTCTAGTTGTGTTTCGGATACGTAATTGTAAAGACAACATTATTATTGGCTTTGTTTCAGTTGTTAAAACAATATAGAGGTCAGAATTGACTAAAAGATAAACCATGGTGTTTGCGCGGGAGTTATGATGGCATATTATTAAACTAGGCTTGGTCTGATATTCTATTCTTGATGCTAAACGTCCGCGTACAGAGGGAAAGAAATAAAACGATTCATTTAACTGCCTTGATGATTGACGATAGTTTAACACCAACTAAGAATTGCGTGGTTGTCTGATAATGTACTTTGTCCCGATCAGTTTTTCCTCAGCGAACTGTTGAGTTGAGTCGATTGTTGTAGATTGTAGTGCAGAAGAATTAAATTGTGAGTATACAGGAAACGTGTCTCGTTGTGCGTTTTCGACAGAGTTATCTTTTTTTCCCTTAAATAGGGTGCCATTTTTAGTTTTTTGGCCGTAAAAAAGGTATCAAATCTTGATTTACTACCCTTAAATAATTAGGATCAGGGTTTGAGAATCTTGGCGGCACACACCTACCCCCCTCCCCCCCCCCCCCCGGTAGGGTACCGTGTTGTTTCCATAACGGCTATTACTTTCAAGGTAAGATAAATAGAAACTTGATATCCACAAGAAAAAAACACCACAGTTTGCATCGCGTCAACTTTTGAGCGTGGTTAAATATTAACTGCATGTATCCTTGTGAGATCTTTGGACTGGTACTTCCGTCATAGATCGTTTGAATGATAAGTCTGTTGTAGTGGGGCTTAGGTAGAGACTACGGCGACGACTAAATTGTTGAAGTTGCAATAGAAATGAAAACAATCCTCCCCTTTTCAAAGCGAGAAGATAGAACAGAAAGCTAAAGATTTCATCATTTTCAGATTAACAAATGTTCCCGTTTGGTACACTTGCATGGCATTGATAGCAATTCCTATGAAATCGTGAATGCATGCCCCTCTGAAATCATTCTGTAATTTGGCTATAAATGCCGTTAGTATATAGTGAAACAGTGGATGGAATTGAACGCGCTCTCTGATTGGCTACTTAAGGTAATTCCTTAGTATTGCATTGCGCATCCCTACTGCGCACGATTTTCGCGTCATCAGCACACGCACATGAGCGCGTGCGCATACAAAACGTAAGAGATTTCGCTCAAACTAAACCCGATAGCGAAATAAATGCTCCTTTTCTCTCAAACGAGCACGGTGACCCCCGATTTTTTTTTCAGGTATTTGCTAGGAACAGTCTAATAAAGAACATATCTGAAGAAGAAAAAAAGTTTGATAGTAGAACATGAATTTTTTTGGAAAACAGTTTCGTACTGGGTGTATTTTACCCAAGGCGAGGACTTCAAGCTAACCACCACCAAAAAGAGCACTATTCCCACAACCAGGAAATCAAAGTCGGCGTAAATGAAGCATTACTGCTTATTTAAATAAAAGAAGCTCTATTTTCAAAATAAAATTTTGTGTCTTTGAAGTAACCAAGACTTAATTCTGTATGAAGGTGATTCGAATTTTTTTAACACGAAAACAGTAAAAATACCCCATTTTACGAGCCTGCTGACGCGTAAACAAGCACGGTGACCCCATTTTTTTATTGCATTTTTTTAATGTTCTTATCATGAATGTTAATTATGCCAAGTTTCCAAAAAAGTTTGATAGTAGAACAATTTCAAGGGAGTTACCTTAAACTCCGAATATCCTTTGCTATTCAACCGTTCAGCTCGGTGACTAGTGGTGGATATTTACCTCGCCGCTCGGCAAATATCCACCACTAGCCACCTTTACGTCGCTGAATAGTTGTTGAATATAAGAAGAGTCGAGCACTTGAGTAGTCCAAAATTGTGAGGGCGTTTCCACATTGAAAAAAGAATATTAGAAAGATAGAATAACTTCCCACGCAGTGAAGCTTTCGAACTCGGCCCACGCCAGACGCCTGTCCCAACCATATATATCCCGAGTTGCAATGTGATGATGTTCTCTCGTTGACGCATGGATTGGTTGACTTTATGTCATTAATAACAACAAAGATAGAAGATTTTTATACTCCTATTTCGCTGCATGGACATGATCAGCTTTAAGATTTCACGCGTACTTTGATGAATTCGTTGTATAGTTCTGAGATTAAGTGGAACAAAGGTTGTTGTCTTCATTTTATTCGTAATGGAAAAACTTAGTTCCGTTTTATTTCCGACTTTTTAGGTCACTGAACACCGGAAGTAGTTGTGGTGTTGAAAACATAGGAAACTTCACAGTTCTAGTTGGGTCAACTCCCCGAGGAATTCGTCGGCGACATTTTCGGGAAATGTCGGATCAACTCGGATTTTCTTCGGAAAGAAATTTTGCCAAGGCTGTAGTTGAAAGTAACCGAAGTGAAAGACGACAGATGTTACAGCGGTTTTATGTAGCCAGAAATCGGGTTTTATGTAGTTTGTCCTGTTTTACTGCTCCAGAAGACAGGACTGAGGTGGATAAAGAGAGACAAGACTTTAAGCGTTCAAAACGATCGCTAAAGAGACCGCGAGTTTTGAAAAACAATGAAAGTCTTTTGAACTCCAAGAAAATTTTAAAAAAACATAGAAAGAATGCGAGATTTCTTGGGAACGATGCCGTTTGTGTAGAAAGTTATGAAAAACAATTGAGTCGACCATCAGTTGTCGACACTGGTCATTCTTTGGATAAAAAGCATCACAGTTCGACAGCTAATTTCCAGGACAAACAACAAGCAGAATTGACGAATAGAGTTCGTGGTACTGATGCGGCTAAAGAACCAGTTGAGGATCTGGAAAAAATGAAAGGGAATTATGCTTGTCGTAAAGACGGAAACTGCCCAATGAAGGACGATAAACACCAATTAAACCATAGAGACGAACGGCAACAAGAGGACGAAGAACATGATATAAAATATTCGGCCACCTACGGAGAATGTCAGCCTTTAGCTGATGTGGAAACTGGTACGGTTTTTTCGGCCTCTATATTGGACGAGTTTTTGCCATCTTCTTCTTATCGATGTGACGAAACAAACGAGAATGAGCCGCATAAAATTGCTGACAAGGGGCGAGTTCTTGGTGATGAGCGGAAAGCAGACGACCTGATTGAGACTGGTGCCGAGAATAAAGGAACTATCAATGGGATAAGGCACATCTCTGTTTTAGATGAATTCATTTAGCTGTTGAGAGACTCTCGTCAGTGGAGAATCATTTTGCCAACGCACAGCTTCAATACCCCTTGCAAAATAGTTGCCGGGGGTAAACAATCTGTCTAAACTAGACGATTTTCACTTTTCAAATTGAGTAAATTGCGAGATCCTGCATTCATGGCGCCGATCGTTTGTAATCGTGCTTAAAGAAATTATCCGTTTGAAAGGCCACGCAAAAAGATCACTCTGGAATATTCATTTTACATTTTAACCTTCTTATGATGTCTTTACTCACTTTTAAAATTGCGAGAGATTCTTTCTTAACTACGGCTTTAAAATTTGTTTAGAATGATCAGTCAGTCTGAAAAGCGAAAAATTGAAATCCGCGGAATGCTCATGTTGAAAAGACATCGAACTTTTATCATTTTTGTCATTTCGTTTTTTTTTTCTTTTTGGAATTACTGCATTTAGAAATTGCACCATTTTTCAAGTAATTCTTTAATTGAAGATTATAGTAATGAATTTACGAAGATTCCACAGCATTGGACTTTCTTTGGTTACACGCAAGTCATTGCGATAAGTGGTTTGCAGTGAACCTCTTGAGACGCAAGTAACAACGGCGACTTGGACAAAAGCTGGATAACGAATAAAAGGAGCTAATTAGAGTTTGCGAGAGCTGTTGATTGTTTGCTCCAAAAAGGTGGCCATGCTGAGAGTTGGAGTCCGAGAAAAAGTCTAATTTGCAGTCGGAGAAATTCAGCGATACTGTTGGGTGAAAATCAAACGTCGGAGTCATAAGATTCGTCGGAGGTATAGCGTAATCGTACCCATTGCAACACTACCGGGCATGCACAAATGTGATGTTTGCCATATTGCAGAATTCCATACAGTTCCTTTGGGCGGACGATCATCCTCATGAAACAATGGATATCAAATTCAGTGAAGTTTGGGAGCCTCTTAAGAGTGAGTATTTCGCATTGGTTTTATTTAAAGCCCCTTCCCCCCCCCCTTCCCCTACAAAAAACATGCTCCATTACGGGCCGGTAAAACTTGTCAATACGTCCGCAATATTTTGTTTCCTTCGACCGCCAACGTTTTCAATACTCTCGGTCCTTTAACATTATGCGTAAGAACTATTAATTACCAATACTAATTTTTTAAATAAAAATGCTATTCGATTCCCCTGCTTCTGCCTTTATGTGGGAAAATGTAATTTACTTTGTTACTTTACACTTCTTTCGCGACACTTAAGGTGGTATAAATACTCTGGTCGTTGATCTGATTGGTCAACCAAGTCGTGGTGTTATTGATCGTCTGTCAGTTAAGCCGGGTTGTTATTGGGTGTGAAGACTGTAAACAGTGATTGGTGCTTTTCGATCCGCCTTTTGTTAGTGAAATGTCCGTAGGTGTATTGTTCGTAAAATCAGTCGGTTTGTCTATTGTTTGTTGTTGATATCGTCAATAAGTCGTTTGCACCAATCACTTTTTTTAGTTCTTAGAAATTAAAAGTTCCAAATTTCTACGTCCCGCACGCAGTACAGTCAGTACAGGACTGATACGTATTTGTAGACCAGATAAATGTCATTCTTTGTCAACCGAGAATGTTCCCGGTACTTGTTATGATTTTGCCATGCTCCACACTAATGGAAATAAACTATTATATTTCCAGTTAATTCTTACATTATAATGTAAAACAATGGTAATTAATTATGAAAATTTCAGATAACCGTAGCGGGAAAAACTTAACCGTTAGCCGTAAAAGGGCCAAAAATTTAACCGTTAGGCGTAAAAATGCGCAAAATTTAACTGTGAGCCTAGTAAAATCCACTACCCCATTGAGACCCTCCGGTCGATGTCTGACAATTATATGCTCAAGGATTAGTGAAAAAAAACCAAACAAAGAAATCTTTTCGCAAATGAAAAATTTGTAGTCCACTCAGGCTGCTGTTTAATCAAAACTAACATATAAAAACAGGCTATTTTCAACGGTGACCACTCGTGCTACATACGCAAGGATAAATTACACGGAGAAGACCGGGCTTTAAAACGTGATATTGAATTCAAGAGGGCAAGTAAACTCACCGCCATCTCTTCGGACTATGCCTTAAAACAAGTTAGCCTTTCCTTTCGGTTGCCGACTTGACTGCCACATGAGGCATGAGGCATTAGGCAGATTGTAAAATATTATCACCCAATAAGGCTTACATGAGTATTTTGCAGTTTTCACAGGTTCTTCTCCAGCTAACTAAATTAGGAACAAGAAAATTTAAACGGATAGAAAGATAAGTTTACATTAGATGAGTATTTCGCAATTTCCACACGATACGAAGATAAGTATTGGTGCCCAGTCCTTAAAGTTCATCCCACGGTAGTTTACTATACGGTGGGTGGACGTTCCAACTCTATATGGAAATATGAGCCGAGGAGGACTGGCCCGGCTCACCTTTGGTGCCATTTACTCCTTTTGGCCCCTGAGGTCCCGCGGGACCAGGCTGACCCGGTAGACCCAGATCCCCTTTAATACCACGTTGTCCCGGTGGACCCGTTCTTCCTCTATTTCCAGGAGGTCCCTTTGGCCCAGGTCCCCCTGGGGGACCTGGGGGACCTCGTCTCCCTCGGCTTCCTTTACTCCCTTTGTTGCCTTTTCGTTGCCCCACACTGCGGAGCGTCTCATCTTTTGCACAAATTTGGTTTTGCAGGTCTCGAAGCTCTTCTTTCACCAGTAGCTTTACTTGAGAAACTGTTGGGTAATTTTCCTGCTGTGATAAGTAAGGTGACGCTCGTATTTCTCTTGACCGGGTGTTGTTATTACCTTAGAAAAATGAAAATAACATATATACGAGAAGGAAAGAGGAAAACCCGACAAATCTCATTAAATTCCGACCAACCTTTCATCGAAGTCACGAAAGAGCAGTGTTCTTCCCGTTTGAGCCTTACAGTACTTTGTGACTTAGTATATTTAAATGGTCGCATGAATCAGATTTGACTGAGCTACAATGGCAAAACCAGCTTTTCGTGAAGAAAGCAAAAAATAAACAAAGGATGTCTTCTTATGTCAATAATGGACAGAGTGGTGTTGAATTGTAACTAAAACACTTTGCATATTCATGAAACAATAACATTCTACCTCTCGTCTTCATTGGGTGTCCTTCTGCATGGCTGCCTTTATCATTTTGCCATTCTTTGTAATTCTGCTGCACTTTTCGTAGGATTTTTGTCTCAAGCTGATCACAGGAGGTCACTGAGTGTGATATCAGTCGATGGTGTTCTTGTATTCTGAGTTCCACATGAATTATAGCGATACAACAGACAACAGACAACAACAAAGCAGACACAGAACACAAGCTACCGAGTCTGTTGTTCCGTTTATCTCCTTGATGTTTCATGGCTGTTGAAACTGCTGCTTCAAACGTCTGACCTTTTTTACGTACTCAGGAAGACGTTCGCTACAGTGAAATAATCGCATAGGACTGTTTCAGCCGTTTGGGTGCTCTGTGATAAGATAACATAAGATAATCAAGATAATCAAGTGTTTGCACAATACGGTCCGAGCCAGAGGCTCATGTTAAAAGCTCTCGACAACCTAGTAGAATACAAAACAAGATAAAGTACGAGTTATGCATATACAAATGTAGGAATACCTAACCATTAAGTACGTCATAATATTAAGAAATTTTTAAGAAACTGCTGAAAAGCAAAAAAATAGATAAAATTATGTACAATTCATGCACTGACACCCTGTGAACTTAACATTCTTGAGATGAGCACAAAATTGTATATACAATATACGTTGCTATGCAACGGATTAACCAATCATTGACAGGTAATCAAGCCCTCTCTTGATTACCAAAAATGCCCTCGATTAAGAAAAAATGCCCTCTGTCTCAGGCAATCAGCGCTCAGTAATTTTGCCCTTTATTGATAAACATTGGTTATTAAAAGCAAACCACGTAATCCAAAATCTTGGAGGGCACTGTGATGCGTTGTTTGGATTACCGAAGATCGACGTTGCATTGGCTCAATGGATTTCTTCTTAGGGCGCGCAAAACACATACAAAGAAAGGCATACGTTTTTGGCGGTAGACCCACACTAAAAGATGTCGAGCGTGAGCTTCGAAAGGGGTCGTTCCGCGAACTGAATGAAACGGAAATGTACTCAAATGTAACTGGACGCAACTATTGAAAGCGATACAAGTCAAAATACTAATTCTTTAATAAGCAGCGGGTACTTTATTGAGACAAAGTAAAAACATTGGCAGAGCCAACAAATGGCCTCACGCTTGTACCATTTTCACCGACAGAGGAACAGTAGGCGCGCAGGAACACTGAGCACAGAGGAACAGTCGGCGCAGAGGAACAGAGAGACAGTGGGAACAGAGCGGAACAGTAGGCACGGAGGAACTGTAAGCACAGAGGAACAGTGGGGACAGAGTAACTGTAGGCACAGAAGACACAACGGAACAGTGGGGACAGAGGAACAGTAGGCGCGCAGGAACACTGAGCACAGAGGAACAGTCGGCGCAGAGGAACAGAGAGACAGTGGGAACAGAGCGGAACAGTAGGCACAGAGGAACTGTAAGCACAGAGGAACAGTGGGGACAGAGTAACTGTAGGCACAGAAGACACAACGGAACAATGGGGACAGAGGAACAGTAGGCGCAGAAGGTGCAAAGGAACAGTGGGGATAGAGGAACAGTGGGCTCAGAGGAACAGAGAGACAGTGGGAACAGAGCGGAACAGTAGGCACGGAGGAACTGTAAGCACAGCGGAATAGTGGGGACAGAGTAACTGTAGGCACAGAAGACACAACGGAACAGTGGGGACAGAGGAACAGTAGGCGCGCAGGAACACTGAGCACAGAGGAACAGTCGGCGCAGAGGAACAGAGAGACAGTGGGAACAGAGCGGAACAGTAGGCACAGAGGAACTGTAAGCACAGAGGAACAGTGGGGACAGAGTAACTGTTGGCACAGAAGACACAACGGAACAATGGGGACAGAGGAACAGTAGGCGCAGAAGGTGCAAAGGAACAGTGGGGACAGAGGAACAGTCGGCTCAGAGGAACAGAGAGACAGTGGGAACAGAGCGGAACAGTAGGCACAGAGGAACTGTAGGCACAGAGGAACAGTGGGGACAGAGTAACTGTAGGCACAGAAGACACAACGGAACAGTGGGGAGAGAGGAACAGTAGGCGCGCAGGAACACTGAGCACAGAGGAACAGTCGGCTCAGAGGAACAGAGAGACAGTGGGAACAGAGTGGAACAGTAGGCACAGAGGAACAGTGGGGACAGTAACTGTAGGCACAGAAGACACAACGGAACAGTGGGGACAGAGGAACAGTAGGCGCGCAGGAACACTGAGCACAGAGGAACAGTCGGCGCAGAGGAACAGAGCGGAACAGTAGGCACAGAGGAACAGTGGGGACGAGGCATGCAGGAACAGTGGGCGCAGAGGGACAGAGGAACAGTGGGCACAGAGGGAGAGTATGCACGGTATATACCGGATCAAAGAAGCAAAAATGAACCAGAAGACTAAAGAACAGCAGTTTTACAGGTTAATTTACCTTGATTTGGGAACCTGGCTGCAAGCTTCTGTTCTAATCTTCTGTGTAACGAGCAATTCAGTGCTCAGACATTTAGATGGAACAATGACTATGGGTACGAGAATCAGACCACTCGTCTTAATAGACCATATTCGTATTCTCAGTATTGGACTGGAACTAGCTTGCAATGGATGCTAATGCGGGGGAATATATTAAAAAGTATTTGCATTTGAAAAGATTCCCCCGCATTAGCCTCCATTGCAAGCTAGTTCCAGCCCAATACCGATAATACGAATATGGTCTATTCCTCCATTTGTGCATTGCTTTGGCATCCTTTTCCTTTTGGGTTACAGAACTATTTTTAAAGGGGACCAACACCCATTGTATCTTTTCGTTTTTCTTTTCATCGCTTGAATATGACAAGGATTCAAAGTTGCTTTTGTGGCATGAATCTCAAGCCATTGAGGTGACAAATTCCAACACGTACTCGGAGCCATTAATTCAATGGGTGTCAGTGATAAAGAGGTCAGTGCGGCGTGTCAATAATATCGACTTCCAACATAAAACAGGTGGAAAAGGAAAACAAATCCTGTTTTTTTGCAACAATTGTCGAACGATAATTGGCACTTTTATTCAACGAGGACGAGCCTGCGAGCAGGCTCTCAGTGGTTCGAGGTACATGAAGAGCCTGTGTTGTCAGCTGCGGTTTCACAGTTAGTGGCCACGACTTTCTATTGCACTTAACACAACGATTGCTCTTTCATAAATTTAGATTTTTAAAGACTAAAATCAGTGAGCTTTCAACCTGGTTTGAGTCACCTTAAATCGTGATGTGGGCGGAACATTCTTCTACTTTGACAGATCACGTGTCGCCGCGTTAAGGGCTTTTGTACTGCTATACCCTCTCGATAATTTAAAGTACGTTTTATAAAGGATTTATCCGAGCAATAAATAATATCACAAACAGCGGGATCGGTAATCACAATTCGAAGTACCTACCTCCAAGTAGAAATTTGTTTAGTAGTTTCCTTCCTCATTGGTCGAAAAAAATACTTTTTAGGCCATGATTTTTGAAAAACCATAATTTTTTAAGCCATTTTTTAAGCCAATATCAATGTCGTGATTACTGAGCCGTTTTGACATTCGTTGCTTTGTGTCTTTCAAATTGTAAAAGTAGTTCATCGACTTACAGTTGTGATTTGGCGTTTCTTTTGGGTTAGTGACTCATTTACTTCTCTTCTCTGCCTCATTCAAAACTGGCGTTTTCAAAGAACTCAACTGGATATAACTTAAACTTGTAAGTGTTAATAATGATCTTAGAAGTAACTTACTAAAATTTGCACAAGTTTCTTATTAAATGAATGGCTCTAATGATTTATTTGTTGCATCAAAGATGGAATTGTTTTACCTATTACAGGTTAGTTAGATAAACAGCTGGGCAGATGAGCTCTTTGTGCTTGACGTGTGGGTCTCTCTGTATGTGTGTACGGTACGTTTTTTCGACCGGGTTTTGGCGTCCTATACCTCTTACTTAATAGGAAGACGTGGTCACTGACTGTAAAACTCCATCTGACAACACCTTTTCGCCTTTGTTTAGCCTGCGCATTCGAACAGTCGAGCATGCTCTTCATGTACCTGGAACCACTGGGAGCCAGGCTCGTCTTCGGAGAATAAATCTGTCAATAACCGTTTGACAATTGTTGCAAAAAAGAAATAGGAATTTTTTTTCTTTCTTCCACTCTTTTCACATTGGAAGTCGGTATTGTTGACACAAACGAGTCACCTCTGTACTGGTACCCAATGAATTAATTG
>NC_090893.1:4028286-4075786 GCF_036669925.1 Montipora capricornis | reverse complement strand
CTTTGGGACCGGCGAATCTGGAATAATCGAAGAATCTTACAAAGTTAATGAAAATTTGGTAAGGAGCGAGAAGAGTCTATTAGAAATATCCTCATCAAGGGAAAAGGATTCTGACGAAGGCTTGTTTGCCCGACCAAGAGAAAGAAGAAAACGAAAAGCAAAGTCTGTGGTTAGAGAAACAAGCAAAATTTTGAAAGAAGGACGCAGGCGCTTACGAAGGTAAGAAAATGCTTGGATACGACTTGGTCTTTTCTTTTTCGCGGACTCTGCAATTGTTGGTTTTCACTCACGTGATCAACTGCCATGTTTTTCAACGAAAACAAAAGAAAACATTTGCATAATAATAGAGTTAAATTCCCAGAGGATTTGGTCGGGGCACCAACATGGCTGCCGTTTCTTTGTCTAGGGGCACCAACATGGCGGCCCTGACGTCATGTGAAAACCGAGAATATCTGGCGTGGCATGCCTTGAAAGGCGTGACTCAGTCGTTTAAGGTCGTTGGAAAGCAATCAACAGGGCAAGATGAAACTCTATAGACAGCTTAAAGATTCTCTTGAGCGAATTCAGAGCTACTCTCACCATTGGAAAATTGAGGTTGGCTCAGATTTCGGTTCATAGAATTGTTAAACTTTGCATGGGGTTTTGACCGGTTGATCACTTTCCAGCGATAAAAATTCGGCGGTCACCGAGGTTTTTGAAATGTAGGGTGTTTTTAGTTGGCTTTCGTGTTGACGTGGAGACTTGTTGTGTTTTGCGTCACAATACTGAGTTCATCTTGTTAGCGTTAAGTGGTGTTTCACATGATACCATAATGAAGAGTCGACCTTCTAGAAAAGCATTCGTTTGAAATTTTTAAAACAGGTTTGAGCCACTTTAATATGCAATTGCTGTTAAAGGCTTAGTTTATTGTAGCTAAGTAGCGACGTACTTTAGTTACCATCGCCGACCGACCTTTGTCAGTGTTCCAATTGGAAGGAGGGAGAGCTCTGTTCTCTTCTTAAGGTCAAAATGCATTCACTTACAGGTGACCCTATTCAAACCGCTACTTGTACTGTGTCGCTTCCTCACGATCATGATTCAGTTTCAATTTTGTAATCTGCTGTCGGTACTGAGTTCCTTATATTTGTTCGAGTTGTGAAGTGTTTTATGCTTCGCTAGGTTGCCAGGCCAGCATGCTCCAGACATCACTGTAAATGGAAAAAGTGTGGCAGCAAAGCGATCTGAAAGCATCAATATTGTGTAACGAATCTAAGGTAAGTGGTGCGATTTGGATTTGAATCAATTGTTGAATTTGTCTTCGAATCAGCTCTGCTTGAGATAGTCATGCTCTTGCTAACTAGTGTCGGGTATGCGTGTTGGGTGTTGACGGTTTGCTACATTCGAACGTTTTCGTCATGGTGATGTTTAGTCTGGAATTGATATAAAACGTCAACTTGGATGGTCGGGAACGGCACCATAGCATTTGGGAGAGGGTGGGGGGTGGGTGAGTCGCACACTAGCTCTTATGGCCTAGGCTTATCCCGGTTTAGAGTAGCGTGAAGCGACTGAGAGCATTGCTATTTCTCCTCCCTCCCTGGACGGAATGCTAGTTCATCGCAGGGTTACCCCTGAGCTTTATGTCATCGGTACCCATTTATACAGCAGGGTTGAGAGGGAGAAAGTAGGGAGCAAAGTTTTTTGTCGAAGGAAAGAAAACGGCGATAGAAGCCACTGAGGCCTCGAGGTAGTGACATTCAAGGGACCAGCATTGCCTAAATTGCAGCTTCCAGGTTTTTCTGTTCATCTTTTGTGAGCTAGACGCAGAAATAAGAACACTCGCTTTTCACCAATGTGTTCAGGATTTCATTCCCAGACTCGGTGTTATATGTGAGTTGAGTTTGTTGATTCTCGTCTCTCCTCTCCGAGAGATTTTTTTCGGGTGCTCCGGTTTTCCCCTCTCATTAAAAAAAAAACTTTGATTTCATTTCCATTCTCCCCGGGAAGGGAGTATGATGAGGTAAGAGAGCGAATCCCAGTGCCCCTTGGTAATGATTTGAAATTTATTTTTAAGATTTAGCCCATGCTGCGAAAGTCGTTTTATTTTTTGTTTCCATGACCGCGCGGTCCGCGCGGACCGAGCGCACTAGCTCACCAATGAGTTGTCGTTTTTGAAATAACCACGAAATAGGACACAGAGCTAATAACAGATTTCAAATAATTTTCATCCTAAGAGGGTGTAATACGTGAGATTCGCTCTCTTGCCTCTCGTTTTTCTCTTGTCCCCGATTAGTACTGCACTTGCCTGGCGTTGAAAGTTGAACACTTTAATAAAGTGATTATTATGATTAGTCTCTTGTTTGATAACGAGGTTCCTGTCCTCTTTGTAGAATCTTGCGGAGTCCACCTTACACACACAAATCGAAACGTTGCTGGTCCAAGCGAAGCGGAAAACCACATGTCAAAAAAGGCTCTGCAAGATGTGTTTGAACTCAAGCGGTTTTCTCAGCAGCCTGCTAATTGTTTTCCAGCGCTGGAGGTATTATAAACGATTACTGGAATTGGCCAATTTCGCATACTCACGGTTAGACTGAATCTAGCATGAAATGAGGCTATTGCGGGGGAAATAATTTGCATGTGAAAAGATTCCCCCGCATTAGCCTCCATTTCATGCTCGATCCAAGCCAACCGTTTGAATACAAAACTGGCCTATTAGGCATTGAGTCGGAGTCGCCCTGGTCCATTGTTTAGGGCGATGGATCTGCACGGAGTCGTGCTGGATTCAAATCCCACTTTCACCATTGAATTTTAAATGCAGTGACTCGAACACATTCGATAAATCAAACCGAGATCCGAATGTTGCAAACATAAGGCGATTCCGACTGAGTTCGCAAGCTGTACCCGCTAACTTCTAGATGAGTTGAGGTGTCGAACTTTTAGCATGCATTTATTTTTCATGTGAGAGGTGATAGAGGAAGGCCCGAGCAGCTAAAAGGGGAGGTCCAATGGCATTCTTCACAAATAGTTTTGTCTCTTTTGAAAATTTGGTTACAATTCTCAGGAGATCAGCAACAGGGTTTTATTAGTTCTTTTTAAACAAAGTTTTCGTGAGTTTGTGATTATATAAACTGAAATGTAATAAATCAATTATTCCATTCACATGAAATCACATGAACGCGGGTGCAATTCATGATTTATGTGAACTAGTGATGTTTTGAAAGTACGGCTCATGCAGTTTGAAAACGTGCGAAACATCACGAGTGACCATAAATCACAAAATACACGAGCAAGTTCATACGCCTGATTTTTTTATTTATTATATACAGTACTCAACGAAATTACTTCATAGCTGTTTCCATAGTAACTTCCGTATAGCTCTCTATAACCTATTTTATATATACATTTGTCATTGACCAATCAGGAACGCGATATTCTGTTGAATATATAATAAGAGACTGGCAACGCGACTGGCAACGCGATCTCATGGAAGAAGAGGCTACGGGTAGCCTACACTTTGTTCGAAGGATTTTTAGCCGACTTCCTTTAACTTCACAGTATTTCAGTGGGTCTTTTTTAATGTTACAATATCTTGGTAAATATCTAGATCCAGTTTCAATTCCGTAGTCCGAAGTCCGAAGTCCCACTGACAGTGGGGACTGGAAAAGAGTGAGTTGTTATAGGGACATGTGGCTGGCCGCTGCGCATGCGCTGCTATTCACAAGGTGAAAGCTGCAAATTGTGTGTCCATAGCTGATTTTGGTCATTTGGTCAGTGTCCCCTATTTGCACAGGTCTCTGGGAGATAAGCCAGTAGAAAAAAATTTTAAACAGGGACCTTCGCCTCCAGAGAAATCTCATGATAAATCAATAGTAGCCGAAGCCTCAAAATGACTTTGTGTAGATTACGAACAGTATCATTTTGATATTATAAATATGCTTTGTCTACAGATGCACATTGATTTGAATTTTAGATAAGTTTCTGAGCTTTCGGATGTAGAGTTAACCCCCCTGAAAATACCTAAAACTCTATGCTCGTGGTTGAGAGAAGATTAATCAATTTCCAATTCAATCAACTTGCTTGGTTAATGGCATCATATGAGCCTCAACTTATTGTGCTAGTGGTTTGCTGTTCATATGTTTGTAGTTTTGAGAAGAACGTAAGAATAATAATGGTAGGGCTTAAAGGTTTAGAGAATATGCTACAGGCTTTGGTGTCCATATATCAAGAAACTGCCACACCTCATAAACGGGTTATAATTGCAGATAGGTTCTAATGTGATTTAAATTATGAATAAAATTGTGAAGATTATTGTTTTGGATGATAAGCAAACAAGCAAACCTTCTTTATTAATGACAATTAAATTTGATTATGAATATCTTTAATTGAAAACCTCTTCCTCCTTTATGCATTTAATTTAATTTTTTAAATTCATGTACTTAAACGCATTTAGATGTATTTGCTGTGTGAATTCTTCTGGTTTGCAGTTACAAAAAAAATTGATATTTGACAGTGGTAAAGTGTGACCTTTTAGACTTAATTCATGGTCGTCAAAATTGTTTTATGTAAATAATTACTGTAGACATGCAGCACCTAATATTCATGATACCATTTGATAGAAAATTTGAGGCTAAATTAGTGATCTTGAGGTGTATTTTATTTACCATGATTTTCGTTCGAATTTTCAAATTCTATCATATCTATGCAGATTAGTGAATGGTTAGAATCCGAATGACAACAACAACGCACACATTGCGCACACATTGCGTTCCTATTTTTTTCTGTGTGTACTTCACTTAACCGAAAAAATTGTCTCGCCGTCTGGGAACTTCCTAGTGCAAGGAACGTCCTCCGTTTACGTGAACAATCCCTAAGAGCGAAGATGAACTATAAATTATTGCTAGTACTATACCAAACACATACCTGACTCCATTTTCCAAAATATGCGGCACGAAGAATCAACCCATCCTTGCCCATGTTGAAGGCTTACGGTATCTGATTGAATTAAGCGTGCATATGGTAAATTTAAACTAAGATGTCTGTGCTTTAGCCATTCAACAACACCACACTTTATGAGAGCCCCTGGCTCTAGACAGACGAATTAACATAAGTAAGTCTTGATAGACTAATTGGTTGGCAACGGGTGAAGGGCATCGTCTTGACGAATAGATTAGACCTCCCAGTCGGGTGTTAATTCGTATGTCGTCGTGGCCGATACTCGCTCGTGTTAATTCGACCATTACCAACTGCTATTTGCGACCAGACTAAACTGCTTTCGCTTTGATCTTTTAGAACACGCTTTGGCAGACTTGCTTGTTAGAGAAGTTTTCAAATGGCTGTCGAAAGTAATTACCCGGTTGGAATTGCTACGCTTAAAAATCTCGAGCCAGTTAATCAACCAATGAAAAGGAAACCCAAAACCACAAGCAAGCAAGTTACATGGAATCGCTTCGAATTTGGATTGGTTCGTTGCGCTGTTTTCACCTGCTGTGATTGGTCAAAGTCATTACTTTGACATTTGTTTTACGACACTCAATTGAAAACCGCACTAAACCATTAGGCGAGCTTGTCTTGAAACCTGAATGCAAATCAATCTTGGTTTTTACCCTCGTCACGAGGCCGGCACGTTGGTTGTTATTGCAATGCAATTTCTTTTCACAGAATTTGTATAATAATGAAGTTTAGTTTCCAGTGGAAAGTCTCGTGAACGTTTCGTTTAGTTCCCAGCGGAGAGATTATTGTTCTTGCCAACTAACATGGCCATGCACCATGACGTCACATGTAAACCAGCCATTTTTGAGATCTTCACGAATGTTTCATGAATACTCGCATTTAATACAGAAATCTATTACCCTTATTTCCGATGAAGTCTGTGGACATTTTCCCTGAAAGAGTATGTATTCGGACAAACTTTGGTCCTTTTCTCATAGTACGTGGTAATTGAGAAACTGTCTGTGTTTGCGTCAGCGGGATTGACCTGTCATAACAAGACTTTCATAGAATGCACTTTCAAAAACCCTTAAGCAAAGTTTTCAGTTTCGTTTACTCAGCGATGCGAGTGTCAGGCAAGGGAGAATTTTCCTCGTAAAAATAGGAGCTTTTTTTCCGCAGCGAGATAATTCAGTGCGTAATATTGCTGTTAAGCATAGCGTCTAAAACAAAGTGTAATGGATACTTCCTGTAAGACATTGCTAAATGCCGTGAATATGTAACGAACTATTGCCTTCGGCGTAGCTTTAACAATGATTGGAGTTAAGTTATTGGAATTTTTTTTTTCAAATAATGCCAAAACAAAGCGTTTTTTGAATCAACCGTTGTCATTTGTGTCGTACGTACACCTCGAATTTAGAATTGTCAAAGCACTCATAGCTTATTTCCTCGAGCAAACTTCAAAAACAAAATAATTGCACTGAAATTAGAACATAGACAATGGTCTCGACTGAAGAGCTGTTCTTCATGATCGATGGTCAATTGGTGACAGGATGAAAGTTCAGTTTTTGCCTGTGATTTTGAGCATTCTATCTTTTGCTCGATTCGTCGAGTGTATCGATAGACATCTTGCGCCAGTCCGCCGGTTTTTCGATTCACGTGTCATTCGACGGGTTCATCGACAGAGGCCCTGCATGAAGCAACTCTAGTTTCGGCTTGTACGGTTGGCGCTGTTATTAGCCATTCTGGCGAGGTGAAATTGTGACGTCTTATCATTATGTATTAAACAAACTGATGAATGACAAGCTGAGATCTTCGTTTGGAGCCAGGTCCATTGCGATCGCAAACTTGGCCCATTACATCGCAATAAATGGATTCAGTTGTCATGGTTGATGTTAATAATGCGAATTTGAATTCAAGTGTTTCTCCTGACAGGTCTTTTGTTAGAAAGCAGGTGAATGCCTCGGAGCATTCAGTCGTAGCAGACTCATCTTCACTCTACCGATAAGACGATTTTCGCCCTTGGAATCGCGAGGACAATCATCTTAACCACCAGGTCTGAACTTTTTTTGTCTAATTCAAAACTCACTATAACATTTTTCTTCACTTGTTCGCCTCCGGGTGTCTTAAATGTCCCACCCGGCTCTACTGAATAAGAAGGTTATGCTTTTCTCGCCTTGACCTACAATCAGTACTCGTCACATTTGTTGGAACACCCATCCCCGTTTTCCCGGCCTTCAATGTTGATTTCAAAACTACTAGCAGTTGCCCGGAAAATTCTCAAACAACATTGAATTGTGGGGGAAACGGGATAAGCTGCGATCTTGTAACACGATGATTCTAGACCATTCGTGAAATGTGTTCCCACGAAATGTGTCTCGTATTGTAGCTTACACAAATCGCTCGCAAACCGTTACATGACTTCCCATCATTCGAATCAGATGATTGCTTCAAGTTATCGTTTGTGAGATAAGATTCCGTGCTTTCTTTCGTCTGTTTGCATCTGTCATTACTAAAGAAAGTCCTATTCTTTTTACGTTAATGGCTTTAACATCGTTGTAGCTTAGTATCCATAAAGTAAAACTAAGTGAAATAAATAACAAGCTATAATACCTGAACAATCGGATTTTCAATAAAAATACAAACTTTTCAAACGGTCATTTACGCCTTCAGTGTCACAGTTTTTAATTTCAACTAAAAAAATTGAAAAAAAGCCGAATTTATAGACACACTTTGTTACTTAAATTACTAAATACAAACTGAAAATATCACGTTTCTCGGATTTTCGTGTTGGACGTTTTTGACAGTCGCTGGGTAATCTTAAATCTGTCGTGATTGTACGTGAACGCGAGGCTATATTTTGAATGCAATTTTGTACATTATTTCGGTGGGGCCTTGTACAAAGATATTCAGCTTCCTTCACACTGAATTGTAAGTGGCACTTTTATTCTCTCCACTGAAGTTAACCTATAGATATTTTAAGGTAGTTGTCGGGAAAGGTGTAGCAGTAATTTGCAATACTTGCTTTGCAATATCGTCAATGTCGAATTTTCACAATGATTGGAAATAGGGATATTGCCATTGTCATTTACGCGCGTGTGACGGTTTCGTGTCACACAATTGTCTACTCTTCTCTCTACGACTTCCTTGTTTCATTTTAATACTTGGCAATCCAATTTTAAACTTCCCACGCAGAACTTTGTCAGCTTGAGATCTTTAGGAAACGTAGGCTGCCAAAGTTATTTGTCATCTTAAAAAAATTAAAGGAAAATGATCCTGTTTTCTCCCTCGATTGTTGTCGCAAATTGAAAAGAAATTCTTCCTGTAAAATGCCACAAGAAATCAATCGATGGGAGACGAATTCGTTGTTCCGTGCAAAAAAAAAAACCACTTACACAGCTAAATAGTTGAGGCAGTTTGAGGACTAAAACTTTCGTGAATATATAGTTCGATGTTAATTAAGTCTTTCTTTAGTTGTATCAACAAATATTCAAATTGAATTTCCGTTTGCCGGATCATGGACAAAACAATAAACGATTCTGTTGCTCGCCTCAAATCGCGTGGACTAGAATTTATTTGTATAAGGGTAATATCATTTAAAGTCAGAAGCTTGTTCGCGCATGAATATCGAATAAACATTGCACAGAAACCTATTAGTGCTTTTGAAAGTGAATGGGAATGAAATGGAGAACCTCTCAACTTCTAAAAAAGCACGCTACACTTTTGTGACAGTCTTGTGTTCCATTTTTTCGTTAACTTGCTTACAAACACGTTCTAGGTTTTCTTGCAGATGTCTGATCATGCAGACGTCGCGTATGACTTGTTTCACACCTTTAACGCTGTGTAACTCCGAAGAAGAGACGAAAATGAGTGAGAGGTAATCATTCAAAGTGGAGTCCGGTTTGATTCCAACCAATTGCGTGGACGTCTCGTGCAGATCGTTTTGGAAGCCGAACTTTGAACTTTGAACTTTGAACTTTGCTGTAGACGTTTTGAGATCTTTTTCTCTACATTTAGGAACATTTATCCATTTCTTTGAAAAATTACAGCCAATTGAACATCAATACTAAAAAGCAGTCAAGTGCTTATATATCTCGTGAATAAGTTGTCTAATAGAAATCCGCTTCAACAAATTTTTAACTTTAAAAAAGGCTCCTCGCTGACCATTCTGCCTCGTTCATTTTATGCACTGAAAATAATGTGAACATTCGCGAGCTGTAACTACTTGTACATCGCCTTGGGCTACTGTCTTTTAACCTGTCTTGGATATTGAATAAAAATAGTGTCGGTCAATTAAAGGCACATTAACAAGGTGTTAAAGTAAAGAAAGGCCACAGTCTTCCTAAATTGCCCGCCAGCACTGTAAATTTTCAGTTCTTCATTATGAAGCCTGGTTTCCATATGATCTGCAACGGTCTGCGATCGGTCTGCGACACGATCGCTGGTAGGTCTGCGCCACGTCGCAAACATTGGAAACATCTGTCCCGGCGTCTGCGGCGATCTGCGGCACACGGTCTGGATGATCAGGAAAGTTGAATCTAGTTCTACTTTCCCGACCATTTCGACGCTTCCTACTAAGACAATTGTTAATGGAACCATTTGTCTGAGATGATCTGTATCCTATCGGTAACACGCTGTTGTTCGCCTGAGTGCTAGGGTTACCCTCCTTCAAGGGTAACCCTACCTTCTTAAATGGAAACATTTGCCTCCTGTGCCTCCTGACCGACGCAGACAGCTTCCGATGGTCGCAGACCGCTACAGATCATATGGAAATCAGGCTTTAGGGGTAACGAATGGTATTTGCGAACATGCGAGCACTGTGTTTCATTTTGCGACCACGAGCAGTGACTGAATTTGTCTTGCGAACAGCGGGCACTTGGAGTTCTACTTGGAGCTACTGGGTAAATTTTCCGCTACGCTGCCTTTTATTTAAGTGCGTCTATTTGTCTAAGGCAGCGTTTGCACGAACGCCTTTTCATTTGTAACCGCATCGTTTTCGATGCGTTTACACGTTTTGTTTACACGACACCGATAGAGACAGTTGCCGAAACCCTGTCGGTTATGTTGTGAATACATCTAGTTTTTTGTGGGAAAGCTTAGGAAGTTCCCGGAGTCGGTTAACCCCAAAACAACAGAGGATTGTTCTATTATTTTATCGGATAATGTATGCCGCGGCATGGCTGCGCAGTGTTATTCGCCAGGTATCAATCAACAACACAGAGCTTTAACCTGCGAATGCAGCCACCTCTAATCGCTCCCGGCCGATTTGGCATATGAGAGGCGGCTGAATTTAGTAAAGCGATGTAGCGTAGCATTATTTCTGTACCAAAACATCGACGAAAAACATATTTACGAACTTTCGAGCAATCGAGCAAACTTCAACGAGAATTCAAGCATGCGAGCAATTGCGCCAATTTTGCGAGAACGAGCGAGCACTCGTCTAAAATTTGCGAGCAAATCGAGCAACGGCCAAATTTTGCGAGCACTTGAACATTTGAAGGGATCATTCGGTACTCCCTATTATTCTATTCACCTTTTGGAAAAGCCTTTGACGATTTAGTGTCGATTCACTATGTCAGCTCAGTTAATGCCGGCAAAATTTTAGGTAGATTTATTTACCGGCACGGCGCCATAGTTTCTTGATTGTCAATAGCCCACTTTCGCTATATAAAAATTCAGTCTCAATAGAGCCTCGGGATGATGCCTTTTGTCAAGGACTGATTTTAATATATCAAAAGTGGGCTATTCGAATGGTTTTCTCAACATGCCCACGCATATTTTAGCTACTAGTACGAGATTCAGTAGGAGAGCAAGAAAACAACTTGTCAATTTCCTTATTTTTTAGCGAGTGTTCTCACCACTGCAAGCAAATCATAGATTGTTTTCAGTTAGCTGTGTACGGACAAGGCGTGCGTAGAAAGAACTTATGACATGCTTTACAGGGGCCATATGTTCCATCTGGATGTTTAAATGAACGACGTACATTGTTTCAAGATTTAAAACCTTGCCATTATCTTAGTTTATGAAACGTGATATAAAAAGTATGTTTTCCGAAAAAAAATTGACTCGTATAATTTTCACACATTTTCTGCGTCGAGCTAAGATCACCAGGGTCGCATATTTCTAAGCAGGGTAAGTTGAATCGAGTTGAATACCGTGAAAATCCATAGGTTTGAATCGGACTTTTCCGATGGTTTACGGAATTTACCGGACTTTACCGAGTCTTAACTCTTATCCTGCTCTTCCAGATGGCTTTTCTATCCACTTCATTGAATACCAAATGGTTAGACTTTCAAGTCTTCTCGGATAAGGACGATAAGCTGGAGGTCCCGTCTCACAAATAACTTCCATGTTCATTAGTTCCCTGCGGGACGTTAAAGAACCCACACACTATTCGAGAAGAGTAGGAGATGAAGTTTACGGTGTTGTGGCTGTCCTCTGTGTGTATATGAGTGGGTGGGTATAGCAGGTCCACATCAGCTGAATAGCTGCCAAAACTTCAACCTGCTTTAACAAATAACAAACAAACAAGCCTTAGATTGTGTTTTTGACACCAAATAAAATGGCTGATAACATTTTCTTTTCTGTCTGTTTTTAAAGACTTTGATTCTGCATTTTCTTGCGCCGCAAAGAATGATGATAATAATCCAGCGTTAAAAAAATTAAAGACAGGCATTTTGTTTTAAACTCGATGAAAATGATTGTTTATACCACTGCCAAATTCAATTTCGTTTTTTGTTAAATTTTTTTGTCGTCTCTAAGCGGGAATAATCCAACCCTGCTAGCAGAGCCGTTCTTTTGCTTGCTCCATTTTGACGTTCTCCATCTGGGAGCTTATCTCTTGTAATTTCGTTTTAGTGCAGTTTTCAATTGAGTGTCGTAAAACAAATATCAAAGTAATTACTTCGACCAATCACAGCAGGTGCAAACAGCGCAATAAACCAATCAAAATTCGTAGCAATTTCATGTAACTTGCTCAAAGCGCGGGAAAAATCGCGCGTGCAAGTCGCGAATGGTTTTCCGTTTCATTTGGTTGATAAACTGGCGCGAGATTTTTAAACCAATCACTAATGCCTGGTTCACAGGTACGACGCAAATGCAGACGCAAGAAATGGAAAATTTTTCATTTTCTTGCGTTTGCATTTCACACTTGTGAACCGCGGGTGTAAGTCGTGTAAGGCAAACGCAAGGTGAAAAATACTCGTTCCATGCCTCCGAGGGCGGACTTCCTCCGCCATCTTGGGATACTCAACTGCGCGTGCGTATTTCAATGTGCTTTTGTTCGCAGTCCACGTGTGAACTTCCGTGCTTTTGCGTTTGAATGTGCGATAGAGAATGTCTAAAACTTTTCATATATTTGAACTTCGTTTATGTTATTCCAATTGAAAGTGATCATCGTGGTTATAAAAGAAGCAACTAGAAAAGCTGTAAAGAAGCCTCGATCGGGACACTATAGCCCTTGACGAAGCGATAGGCCATTTCCGAGTTCAAGTCTGCCTCCTTTTTAAAGCGAGTCTAAGTGCGAAGTTTTTGTTATGAAAATTAGTTTTCATTCATATGTAAAGTAGAACTAATTACCATTACAAAAACTTCGAACTTGAAGAGGAGGCAGACTTGAACTCGGAAATGGCCTATTGCGCTGCACTTGGTCTAACAGCTGAAGCAATCAAACCCACAAGGAGCTGTTATCTTGGATACCAGGCGCTCTGTTATCAGCCAATTTAGCGGACCATGGACTAGAGCACTTCATTTGAGATTATATGATGTACTTTCCTGCTGCATATCTATTACCTTTATCTTAATTACCTTGTTTACTCACGCCCTAGTGAAAGTCACGGGACCTTTCTTTGATCCCCTGTTAAATCGTTTATGGCATTAGCACAAGATCGAGAGCCATAAAGTTGAAGGAAAAAACACGCGGCACATACTAAGTGAATGATAAAATCACATCGACTCCATTAACCATCGAAACCCGTGGGTTACAGTATGTACAAGCCAGCCACTCTTTCGACGTCATTCATCCACCGAAACGAAACTCACTCTTTTAGTTTCGAAACAGAGAAAAAGCGATTCGGAAATGGCCGTTTGCTTCTCTTATGGGAAGAAAACCAATTAATGATATCAAAAACAAGAATAGAAAATATTGTTTTCGCGTTCAATTGAACGCTTACTGCTTCCAGCAGACCTAGATCTCGGTAAACAGAATAGCTATTGTTAATATTTGGGATTGCAGAAGCCTCAGCGTGCAGTATTTTCCGGTAAATAGCCCGCTGATTTTATTTTCCTCCGATCAAAATTGCCTCCAACATTTCCATAAATTTGCTTAAAAGCAAATACTTCAGTTCTCGTCGGACTATTAGTGGTAAGTAAAAATTAATTTCGACGAGACGAGGCGATCCTGTATCAGTACTGGAGTTGATTTATACAATGATTGTTAAGTGGCAGAATAAGATAAATTTTGATGTTCTTTGAAGTGAAAGACGTTTTCCTCCTTAGAATTGTCATTAAGAAGATCGTTTCATCCACTAAGCTTCTCAAGATAGATATCTCGCATAATTAAGCCCAGTTGTGAATCATCTGCTGTTTTTTCGTTCTCAATATTATTAATTTTTTCATAGCTATTAACTTTCATGAATTTTTTACCTCTCCGCCTTTGGTTCGACAGATAACAATTCATGATTCAAAGAATATATTGTCAAATGTGCATACGAAGGTTGATTTGCTCAGAACAAGTTTTTCCTCAGCGTTTAGCCTTAAGCGTTTTGTGATCTTTCCTTTTCATAACTTGTTATCGTAAGGTAAGTGAGTTTTTCATCTTGTTTTTTCCACGAAGCTGTTTAGATTAATCGTTATAGCTAAGCTGCCAAGCAGGGTACAACCCGCTTGTAAAATTAACTACGGTGATTTCGCCAAAGTATCGTGAAACGCTTAATATCGAATGCTCAGCTCTAGTTGACAACAATTTCTCTGTGTCACTGTTTAAACTAGTCATACATAAGGCACACAGTGCCTACAATTTCAGTTGATGTGAAATTGAAACTTGCAATTTTTTTCGAAGAATTTTAAGCTGGAAATGTAGAGAAACTTATAGAACATTTACTTTCAAGTTTGTCATTTGTTCTTCTTGTATGAAAGGTATAAAACGTTAGTTCATATTTTCAATGTGTACGTTTTTAACGCCTACGTATAGTATATCGCAGGTCTGCGGAGATTTACACCTTGAAATGTTTTTTTCGACTCGCGTGAGGCTTGTCACTGTTTTTGGTAGCGGATTTTATCCTTTCATGTTGTTAAATTAGTCCTGGATTAACCAAAACTTTATAGTGATAACTTTTTCGCTCTTTAATTTTGGAAATGTTCCTATGTAAACTAATGCGAAGATAACATTTTCCAAGAACATCTCATTTTTAATGCAGTCGACACAACACCTGTTTCAGTGTACTTGTTGTAGTTTCTAGAACCGAATTAAATATGAGCAGTGGAGTTTAATCTTAATGCGCTACCGATCCCAAAAGCTATTAGGATAAATAGTCAAACTTGTTAAAGGATTAATGCAAAAACGTTTTAAATTAGCTGAATGTAATAACAGCTTTTCTGCCTTCGAAGGTCAATTTTCCTGACCTTGGTTTTTCTTGTTGAGTGAATAATTGTGTTCGCGAAAATGTTCATTATCCGCAAAATCATTTGATAGCCAGGGAATTCGCACTCACAAAACTTCTTAATAGCTATCACTGCTCTGAAACTATCCTCTTAAGATGTTTATTAATTTTTTTAAAAATTATATCTTGTATCTTTACTCAATTCGTTGTTTTTAATTTTGTTTTGTATTCCAAGCTGTGCTTCTTTTACTCGTCTTTTGATTGGTTTTTATGCCAAATGTCTCTCGAAGTATTGGTGTTTTTCATTCACGAGATCAACAGCCATGTTTTTCAACGAAAACAGAGATAAACTAAGAATAAAGCCAGGATCCGAGCCAGGATTCGAGCCAGGATCCGAGACCTAACCGAAACCTAACCTAACCTAACCGAGACCTACCCTAACCCTACCTAGACCTAACTAGACTAGAACCAACCTAAATAGACCTAACCTAACCGAGAGATTCGAGAATTAATTGCGGAGATAGCTAATCTTAGCTTTTATTCTTGCTGGAATCCTGTCTGGAAGTTTAGGTATCCTCAGTTTTTTCTTATTAGGTTCTATTCCCGGTGGTGTGGTCGGGGCACCAATTTGGCCTCCTTTTCTTTGTTTAGGAACATCAACATGGCGTCCGTGACGTCATGTGACAACCGTGAATAGACGCCGTTACGTAATGGCGGAGAAGTTTCGGAAATTACTTAAACTGGAGGAACAACACTCCAAATCAACGGATTTGCGGGGTGGTAAACAAAGAAGAAGAGAAAAAAAGCACAATAGTGTATGGTCGTCCAAATGTTTCAATATTCGCTAAATTCTATTCGCTGTCGCTAAACCGCATTCGCTGTCGCAAAAACTCATTTGCTGTCGCTAAAACTCAATAGCTATGGCTAAAACTTATTCGCTGTTGCAAATGTTCCTTCGTTAGCACTGAATTAACTTAATTTGCATTTGCTAAAATAAAAACATAATATTTGCTGACATTTAACAGTATTCGTCACTACTACATCAACTTCGCTGTTGTAAAATACTGTTAGAAACCTCCAAGGCCGACCCTCACACAATTCGTTTCCAGGCCGTCCGGGTATTACGGCCTGTTCAAAGATGACTACCCGAAGGTTCTTAACTTCTGTCTTGCTGTTCGTACGTGTTTTGTCATTGTCTGCACGCAGTGAAGCGGTTAATTTTTAGCGACAGCGAATGAAATTTAGCGACAGCGAATGAAATTTAGCGCTAGCGAATGCAAATTTAGCGATAGCGAATGAAATTTAGCGACAGCGAATGAGTCTTAGCGACAGCGAATGAGTTTTAGCGACAGCGAATGGAATTTAGCGACAGCGAATAGAATTTAGCGAATATTGAAACATTTGGACGACCATAATAGTGTTTCTTTGTAGAAACCGAGTTGCACAAATACCATACATTGTATACATCGTCAACGAGATGGAATAGCCGCGAATAACTTGAGATAATCATGTAAAGGATATTTTGAGTAACGTTTCAGTGGAGGTCGCAATCGTTGATATTAAGGACGGTGCTTCTAATTCAAAGGTATTTTTGCCTCGGTTTATGGTTATGCAGCAATGTAGATCTTAACAAGTGTTATTGAAATCCAAAAAGGAAATTGGGGGTAACCACGCATTTTTCAAAGATAATTGATGAATAATATTTGTAAAAAAGCTTCAAAATACAAAGCAGTGTATGGCGTTCTTTCTCAAATTGAAGCTTAGAATTATCTCTCAAAAATGCTTGGTTACCCCCAATGTTCTTTTTGGATACCAATAATACTTACTAAGATCGATCTACTTTCTCTGCATAATTTTAAACCGCGCAAAAATATCCCTGTATTGGTGAGCATCACCAATAGGAAACTCGATGCGCAGAACGTATGCGCAATAACAATATTAGGCAGGCCAGTGTTTTTCTCTTGTAATTCTTCTGTTCTGTTGCCAACAAGTTTTGACTTATGCTTATGTATTCCCGCGTAACGGATCAAAGTTATAGGAACCTTTCCAATTTGTATCTCAGTTTTCTGTTCCATCTTTCTGTCTTTCACTGAACGCGCCTTAAAGTTACCTTTTTACATAGGGTTTGTAATAAAGGGGCTATGTCAACCAAAATGCCCAAAAAGTAGACTGAAACATTGCAATAACCACTTAAGACTGTTGAACAACATAAAAGAAATACAGTAAAACGAAAGAGACGAATGGATGGACACAAATTAACAAGATTGAAACGGATTGCATTTGGGTAATCTTGAAAAAAGTCGGTCCGACGTTTTTCAAGTTTATGGCAAATTGCCTGGATAAGGCCGTTTTTGCTCAGAATAATCTTTTTTTTGATGCAACGATAATTTACTCAGTAAAAGAATTCCACATAATCCTTTTCGAGATTTACACTCGTGAGTAACTAAAGATTTTCCTTAAACACCCTAAAATCATACTTGATATAATTGATGACCAGAGCTTAGCCTTCCGATTTCAATTGTTGAATTTTGTGTAATGTGGATTTTTGTTGAAAGACTACGCTCTTTTAAATTGAAATGTTTGGGTTCTTTGTATTTATCGTTTTATTATATCCCGGGAGAAAAATTCGATTTGGTGCAAGTTAAAGCACAGTCTTAAATTGAATAATCGTAAAGGTCAACAAATATTTACTACAATTTTTGTTGACGTACTTGCCGCAATGCCCAGCTCCACGGTGATCCTACATCTGTTGGTACGTTTAGTCGCGAAGAGAACATTGCCCCTCCCGAGAATGTTGGCGAAGAGGTTTAAAAGAGCATTTTCGCAATTATCAATAAGGAGGTGCCGGTGGGGAATTTTTAGCCGATCATGACTCGGGAAATTTCCGAAAATGTCCGAGTTCCGATAAAAGGAGTCAAACCTATGATCTTGTTAGTTCGGATACTCACCCTTCGAGGACTCATAGGAAGTATGTCAACTGAAACTAGTTTGGAAGCCAAAGCTCCAAACCGTAATGTAAAGTAGTTCAGTGGTAGAGCATCCGAACTAGTCATCGAAAAGTCGTAGGTTAATCGACTCCTGCAAAGAGTCACTCGGATTTTTTCCGAGTATTCCGCGGAATCACCGCAGAAAGAACACGTCTGTTCATTTCATTCACCGCGGGGTTAACATCATACATCTCTTGGAGTACAATCGCGAATGCGCTCTATTTTGACTATTTAGCTCCTAGCAGAATGGCCAGAGAATTGTCATATGAACCCCACGAGTCTCCTGTAGCACAATGGTCGAGCATCCGAACTAGTCATCGGAAGGTCGAAGATTAATCGACTCCTCCGATGGAGCACTCGGATTTTTTTCCGAGTATCCCCAAGTCACCGGTAGAACGGGACAATTGTCACATGAACCTAGTTAAATGTTTCCGGAAAAGCCGTATGTTCAACTCGTGCAATGAGATTAACATGTTTTTTCCGTGTTCGCCCAACGAGTTATCAGCGATGAGAAGTCCATTCGTACAAACTCAACACTACTGGGTCTATGTAACGTCGTGTTCACCGATCAAGCTGCAAGAGTGACCATTCTCAATCCCACGGGCAATAGTTTCTCATGCAAGGCTTGTGTTTAGCTGGAAAGGTCTGGTTTCACGGGAAAAATCATTCTCAAAGTATGGGAGGCGCGGTGGCCTCATCGTTACTGTGCTCGACTCCGGATCGAGTGGTCCGGGTTCAAGTCCTGGCTGGGGACATTGTGTTGTGTTCTTGGGCAAGACACTTTACTCTCACGGTGCCTCTCTCCACCCAGGTGTATAAATGGATACCGGGAAACTTAATGCTGGGGGTAGCCCTGCGATGGACTAGCATCCCATCCAGAGGAAAGTAGAAATACTCCTAGTCGTCTCGGTCTGTAAAAACGCCGTTCAAGTGCAATGAGCTCCTGCATCGATTAATAGGTAGTTTCCACGTTACGTCATCGCCGCCATGTTGGTTGACGAAAACAAAAGTTCTCTCATTAGCTCCTTTTGTTCTTCCGCCAGCCAATTGTGCATAGCAGAATTGTCGCCTGTATCTCTAGAGATTGGTTGCAAACCGCCTTTACATCTTTTTGTTTTTTTAAAGGAGGATTATCACGTTTATTAGGTTACGCATCGAAAAAGCGTGACGTAGCGACCAAATTACCTCAAAAGGTTTCTGTCTTGTGGCACAAAGAAACTCGTCTCATACTTTTAACATTTTTTCAGAGAGATGGTTTTCGGGTCCACGTTTTTTAATTTTCGCCGTGTATGTAACTTTGTTTTGAAGAAAGCATCTTGGCTTCAAATGAATCGTAGTTTTCGCTTATTAATAGTAAATGCACGTGGTTAAGAAATAACTTCTGGCGCCCATATAACAAAGGGATTATTGCACTGAAGAAAAGCCTGTAGCATATTTGTTATATAATTTTGTCGTACCTGTTGAAGCTATTAACAAAGACATTACGGAAGCAATTGATTATCTCTTTTTTGCATGCAGGTTTAAGACCATTGTTATAACTTTTCGTCATAATTCACGGAGTTAAAACCCCAAAGCCTTTCAGTTAATTCTCGAATGTCGAAGTTAATTTATGACAAAACTGGATGAGCCAAAATACGTTACAGACGATTTTAGGCGAGCGTCCATTTTTAAATGTAATTTTATTGCAAGCCGCATGTTGAAAATTCGGAATTTTAGTTTGACATATTATCATTGAATGACTGTCACCTGCGCCGCAAATTAAGGCAATCGAGCTTTCATTTTCGGCACAGTTCTGTGCATATTTCATGCAGGCTTGCTGGTTGTAGCTGGGTTACTCAGATCGTTCATAGCCAAGCTTTAAACCGTGAACGTTATTAAATGTTAATAATTCTATTTTGTCGATGGTAGAGTTTGCAAGCTATAGTATTTTTAAGTGACCGCGGGTGCATTAGCCTGGAAACCTTCATTATCATTGGTGTGCGACACCCATGGACCGTTGACAATCGATAGACATGCCAGCGAAGTTCAAAACACTCCACTTGGAGATAGTAGAAATATCAAATATTCAAATAAATTCTAATATCATCGCAACAAGGCTTTTTAGTAAGTACCCCTTATTACGTACAGGTGTATGACGAGGGCTTTCTCCATGTTAAAGA
Organism: Montipora capricornis; assembly: GCF_036669925.1. Lineage (NCBI taxonomy): Eukaryota > Metazoa > Cnidaria > Anthozoa > Scleractinia > Acroporidae > Montipora > Montipora capricornis. The sequence goes on along the minus strand of NC_090893.1, from coordinate 4,056,139 downwards.
GATTAAAATTGCGATTTTGTGTGTTAAATTATACATGTGGTTTCGGTTGGACGAATTACAAGAAAAGTAAATTGTGTGGCAGTTAGTTATTGCGTAGAATCATAACTATGGTAGAATATAACATATGGCTTTTGAGTGTCTCAAAATTTGCATTTTTTCCGGATATTTGACTGAATTTGGGCTTTTTAATGTCACCCAAATGATTTTGTTACAACTTAAACTTGAAGAGTTTACCAAAAAAAATCTTTTAAGTATTTCTCTCTGTCTATAAAACCAATGGGATTTTGGAAAAATAAAATTGTTACGTTTTATCTTATTTTTTAAACTCTAGTTTCGGCATTTTAGCTTAGTATGAATTCGAATCGGCGTTCGACCCAATTGCGATTTAGACACCCTCTATCCTGAATTCAATGTCTGCCACTTTTTTTAAGTTTCCACTGAGACAGACGCTCTTCATAGTATCACGTCAGAGAACACATTTTTATCTTTTTCTTTCTCAGAATTTACAAGACAATTCCATTAAACATAAGTGTTATGTTTACTTCGTAAAAGCCGACGTTTTTCGTCATTAATATTTATGACCTCCAGTTACTTTGTAGCTCGGGGGCCTGATAGTGCTTCCTCTGTAAGCGTCAAATCTGTGGTTTCTCGGCCGGGTATACTTCTTGTAAATGATTATCCAATTTGCATCTGTAAACGAAAATTAACAATTTAAGTTTTGCTCGTTGTTGCGCGATGAAAGAATCAAACCCGGAAAGCTTGTTTTTCTTATCGAAGCAAGATGAAGTTCGCTCATTAAGTCCCGAATGGCAGCCTTTTTAGGTAAGCCCATATGGGTCTTCAACAGAATTCTATTGGGCTTCATCTTGTGCAACGAATTTAAAGTGTTACAATTTCTTCATTTTTAATTCTAGTGTAAAAATTGCTGGTGAAGATTGCAAGTTTATCCCTTGAAAACTGGTAAAGGCAAGAGAGATATTTTGCGCAAAGGAATATTAAGTATCGGATCAGTTGAGGTGAGTTTCACTTTTGGTTAGAGTTTGGGCTTATATGTAGTGTGCGTAACAAATGATTTAAAGATCAAATGCATATCTTACATACGAATATAAAGATTATGGAAGTTGACTGAATTGTAATATGCAATTTGCCAGGGCAAGAATACCTTTGAATAACCGAATAAGCAAAGATGTATTTACCCTTATCTTTTGAGCAAGTAATGATATTCATAATGTATGTTTTCCCGGTTCGAAAGTGGTTCGCATCGGTCATTTTTGTGTTAAAATATATCGAAACTGAACAATCCCATTGGAAAATAATCATTAAGAGCCTCATCTGAACCATTCGATGGCGTTTACAAATACATTCTTCTATTATTTAATCTTCGTTTTCATTTTATGTAACCAATATATACCGAGGGAAAGTTCCACTGACAAGTCAAGGCTCCACAATTTTGTATCTGACATCACACCGTTTTACTAATTCACCCGGCACAAGATGTGGTTATTGACAAGAAGGTAGAAGATGATTATCGAAAAGAAGCTCACCCGACCTGACATTGTTTATTTAAAACGATAATTAGGTCTCTTTGGGTTCAGGGATCGTTTGCACCTTGGTCAAATATTTTTTCATTCTACATTTTATCTCGCATAAATTTTCTTTTAACTGTTGGGCACATCCGTTGTTTTCTGTTTTTTCGAAAGGAAATAAAAACATATTTAACCCAATACCAATGAACTTTGCTTTACATGAATAATATATCAATATAAAATTGTTTGAATTCGTCGTTATGAATAGTGTTTTTCATATCCCTCGGCGAATTTCAAGTCAATTTTCCATTAACACTCAATAGTGTGTTCAATGGCACTTCTCGCCTTAGCTGTGTTTACAGAGTCCGTCATTCTTTATAGACCGTAGCTCTGCAGAAGTCCAATTTCCTCACCACTGGGGATTTTTATGGATTTAGAATTCACCACGGAGCTGGATAAATATTTTTCTTAATCATTTACAGGTGAAAGCCAGCAGTCGTAAAATTTCGAAACTTTCAACGAACAAAATTGCTTCACGTTTCTTTGTAATACGTCATGCCCTAGTCACGAATTATCACAACTGGAACCACCACAAGTTACCGCAAAGAAAACACAACATCCAACATTTCAGTACCAAAATGTTCCCAACGTTCTTCCATCTCAGCTATGTACATTCAAGTTTATTATAGAATTCCACTCTTACATTATTCTTTTGTAAAAGTCCTATCGCATTAGTTTCAATCTTAAAAATGTTGTCACTAGACAGTTTTACTGCACATGTGTGTGACATAGCCTAGTTGTCCCTTGAACAAAATGTTCTTAACGTTGTAAATCGGTTCTAAACTAGTAGTTATCTCGGATTATCGAAGTGCTTTCGGGGGTCTCTTTGGAAGCAAATGAGAAGGGTAATATTGGCATCAAGGCTGACATGTTGATCATTTCCGGGTTCAGTTCAACTTCTTTTTCACAGTAATTAGTTCTACTTTTCGTTTGAAAGTACTGTCATATACATGAGCAAGATTTGTGAATCATTAAATCCAGCTTGGTAGTGGTCTGTACTAACAGTTTGATTCAGTCAGTGCTCTTCCTCCAATTTAAATTGACAGCTGTCACGACAACAACCCAGCCTGTTGCCTTCCAGGGAATTTAATTTGAAAGAAGCTATCGTCTTCTCTCTCCTAAAATCAAGTTAAAGGTTACACACAAAAGAAAAAAAAAAGAAACATATACCGGTAGTGCTAACATAAACATAGCCTGTCTATCATTTCAAACTATCTAATCGACTGGTGCTGTTGGATTAAAATCTTTGATGAAAATGTTCACCTACGAAAATTAAACAAAACATTTCTTTTTTCTCTGACAAGTCTCCGCAGCTTTAGAATTTTTTTTTCCTGTTTCATTTTTATCGTTATCTTTTCGAGAAAACTCGGATCCTACCAAACACCAGCTGCTATCATTGGTCTCTGTTCGATTTCATCACCCTTTGAATTCTCGTTTTTGTCAAAGGTTAGAAGGAAATCTTGGCTGACGTCATTGTTCATATTTTGTTTCATTATTCAAGGAGAGAGTATCACGGTATTGCGCAAGTTCTCGCCATAACGATTGTAACTGTTATAAGTCAATCCGAAGCGACGTTATAATTCGTGCCGGGAATTTACACTTGCGTGTAAAAAACTTCTCGATTCAACAATCACTAATGAGCTAAGGGATGAGCGAAATTTTCACGTGTACGTGTAAATTCCCCGCACGAATTATAACGTCGCTTCCGATTGGCTTATAAAGGGTGACATTCGCAACGGCTAGAACATGCACGCTACAGTTATACTCTCCCTTTAAACATCAAGCCATTTACAAATTGACTTCAAAAGGTAAAAGAATGAGTTAAACTTAGTTAAATCTCCAAGTTTTATAAGCCTTTTAACTTTGATAAATTCTTGGCGAGCAAAAGGCGCTAATGGTCCGAATTTTCAAAGCATCATTGCTCAGAGATTATTTCTTATATTGGGTTCAAATTTCAGAGATAGCTCATTACGAAATGCACTTTCAATATTCAGTACTTTAGTATAACCCAACTAGTGGACTAATGGAAATCCTGCATTTTAAATGGCTACGCTAGCGAAAAGCGTGACGCTTTCTTTCGTTTTCTTCAACTTACATTTGCTAACTTTATTTTGCATTTTCTGTCCGACTAGTTGGATGATAGTAAAACTATTAGACCCTTCGCCCTCAAGGGCCACGGGGCCGAATGGGCTATTGACCCGTAGGCCTTGCGGGCTACCGGTCTAATTGTTAATTATTCTGATTAGAAAACGATAGGTTTGTACTAGTGAGGCAAAAATTGTAAACAAAAATTACATTGCCGCAGGCGGTGAACTGAACGTAGGTCAGATGTGGTCGACCCTACCGTTTTTCCATGTGTGGATTTCATGGTACTAGTTGAGCACCGCGTCCTTGTTGCTTCGGCAGCGATGTCCCCCTTCCCCCCACCCCTCCCCCACCCCTCCCCCACCCCCATTACAATGTTGATTTTTCACGGTCTCCGAAATCAAGATCCGTTCATCGATCGCTCGCATGTTTCAACATTGTCTGAGGGAAACTGAGGAGGGTGGGGGAGGGCGATAAAGGCAGCGAAAGAAGAACACGCGTTGATAGGAAGCGTAAATTGTCTACTTTTCGCCCAAAATTTGACAAGTGTCCCGAAGTCTTTTGACCCGGATTGTAGTTTCACCATCAAGGCTTTAATTCGAGTTTGATTTTGTTTTACCTAACTATGCAGATCAGTTGTTTTGTCTGTGTATTCAAATGAGGTCATGTTGCGTTGAAAGACCCCTTGGTTAGCTGAACGTCTCGTTGTAATGTTCCGTTTATCGAAAACTTGAACTCGATTTGCGGGGCTTGAAAGATCATTGGATTACTCGTGACTTTGTCAAACGAAGTTGCTGATAGATTTCTTTATTACCGCGTATACCGGCGATCTGATAGGATTAATGTACACTTTGTCTGCGTTATAGCGATGCACTGTGAGGCCATTCGGTCGACCTATGTACAACCGGGAGCTGTAAGATGATATTACACGCATAGCTGATAAAAAAAGTGGAAAACGCCACTCAAAACACTGCGCACGTACGTAAGTGCGACGTACACCCTACGCTGTACACGCGACTATGATTTTCCCAGTGTGCGAATTCGAATGTTGTCACGAACGCAATGTCTGACTGAGTGAAAGGTGGCCAAAGAGAACACGCTGTGGCAAATTCTTCTGTTTATACTGCCATTTTTAATGGGGTATAACAGAACAGGTGCATGTTGACTTCCGCTACCTTTTGCAACTGGTGAGTCTTTTTTTTCAGATATGACATCCGGTTTGAAATATCGGGTTGAAGTTACGCGCCACTTGGTTAAAACTGAGTTCCGTATGTCCTTCTTGTCAAACTTGCGTCATTCCATATGTTAAGAACATTTTTTGCGATTTCCCTTCACCATCGACTGAACATTGTTTTCCGCAAAATAAAATAAAAAACTAAAAAAGAGGAGGCCCGCAATTTCATGAGGCTAAACCCTTAAATTACATTTTCCAGAGCTTTTATTGGCTTAGTGGTCATCAAATATTGGCAAATGAAACATCTGTGACTCACTCACAGTGGCCATATTTCCTTGGAACAATTGTCATTCCAAGAAACATAACGGTAAAATGGAGGATTTTACGGGAAAAAATGCTAATTATCAATAGCTGATGTTCTTTACAGAGGGTGTGAATGGGGTTAACCGACTAGCGACAAAGGGCTAGAAAATATTACTGACTACCGACAAAACGAGGGAAAAATTACCGACTAGCGACAAAAAAATTAACTGGGATTTACCGACAACCGACAAAGCTTGCCCGCCCCACCCCCAAGCCAGGGAAAAGGTACTGGGAACGAGGTTGCATGTGGACCCCCCCCCCCCCCCCATTCAGACCCTCTTTACAGCGGTTATCTGTCGCACGCGCCCTTCAACGACTTTTTTTCATATTTCGAAAGTAAAATTTAGGTGGACGTCAATCAAATGTTTCCATGACGATACTTCTGTTCTCTTGGCGGCAGTTGTATTCGTCATGGAAACGATTGAATGACGTCAACCTAAATTTTATTTTCGAATGTGGAAAAATGTCGTTGAGGGGCGCGTGTTACTGATAACCGCTGTAAAACATTATCTGATTGGTGGATTTATGTTAGCACGAGGCGAGAGCAGACGCCGTAAGGTTCAAATAGTCAATTTGTGGCTGTAAGAACCCTACGGCGCATGTGCTACAATGTAGAGTTTCCCAGAGCCTAGAGTCATGCGCAGACCTGAGATCCGAGGCTCTGGTGACGAGAATGAACTCAACCCACATACGATCGCAATGATAGGAGGCCCGAATGAGGGCCACAGTGTTGACCTTAGTCCCCAGTGCGCATGAGCACGTGGAATTCCCGGATAGTGATCCTACAAGGTATTATTTGTTTAAGACGTACCTTCGGTGGATGGACGGGAATGTTGTTTTCCTTCGATAGTAGTAGTAGTAATAATAATAATAATAATAATGATGATGATGATGATGACGACGTCAACGACGCCGATGACGATGAATAATGATGATGATGATGACGATGATGATTTTGTTGAAGATACGTAATGATGATAGTCACGGTAATGATGATGATGATGATGATGATGATAATCACTTTATTCAAGTCTCAAGCTCCACTTCTTGGGGAGACTTTAAATCAAATCAAATCAAATTAGAGCAAGTCAAATCAAATCAAAGGGGTAAAAAAATCTGAGGGTAAAACCGGAAGAACCAGAAGAAAGCTCTCAAAGTTGTAGTACTTATATTTCAACCGGAATACCTGGAGAAAAACCTCTCGGAGCAGAATCGTTAAACCACAAACTCAGCCTGCACCTGACCTCGAGTTCGGCAATAGAATTCGTGGAAGGCGAATGCTTTTACCTCCACACCAACACTGCCCCTCGGCAAACCCGACGTAATACGAATTATTCCCGCTGAAAAGAAAAAAAACGAAGAACGTGTAAAGCGCACGGCGTATGCTTCGATGTAAAGTTCTTAATTTGTATCTAAGAACTCTCTCATTCGTTGCGCCTTTTAATCTTCAGCTTCCGCGCATCAAATGAAGACATGTCAAGAGTCGTAAATTGAATGTGGGATGAATATTCTCGTCCCCAGCACCCTCCCTTTCTTTTGGTCACGTGGTCTGCGAAGCGTAGAGCTCTTGTCAATCAATCAATCAATCCGCAATCAATCAATCATTCAATCAATCACTCAATCAGTTTATTGCAATTAAAAATGACAAATTACAGTCCTAGGTGACCCGCAATTAGCAAAGCGGCTATTCTAGGCGGGCCGCCTTTCAAAAACAAGTAGTCTCTGCTAAATACAGCAACAAGAAAAATGAAAGTCATGAAGCTAAATACCGGATATCCGTAAATGTTGGACATCCGTTAGAGTATGCGCAATACTTTCAAATTTATCAGTCCTAACAAAGGGAAGAGGGCATAGTGGTATATTGGCTGCTTCCTCAGTGCATGGATTGTTTCGAAGAAGCGCATGAAAAGCCTTTGATTGCGCCAAAGCTAGGTGCAGGCGACGCAGTGATTTCGAGGAAACTTGCGCGCTTTTTACGGCGTGGTCATAGCTTTGTGGTCGCTATATTTCAAAAGATTTTATTTAATCTTCTGTGAAGCGGGCTTTGCTCCAGTTGTTCTTGCCATGTGGACCGGAGGTAAAATGTAATGAGTAGCGCTTGTAATTTAAATTCATTCTGCGCATACTCTTTCTATCAGGAAATGAAAAAAAAATTGAATTGTTAGGTGCGACCAGAGCCCTCCATTTCGCCGACCACGTGGCCGTGGAAAAGGAGGGTTCTGGGAACGAGAATGGGGGATGAAGCACAGGTGTGTTTCAGAGGTGGCAACAATATTCATGCATTTAAATCTCTGCGCTTGATTAAAATTACACAAGACGCGATCTACTGTAAACGAACATCTGGTGAAACACTTCCTAAGAAGGAAAAATGTGCATTTATAGTCGCTGCCAGTTCCTCTAAAGCGTGGTCGGTCCAAGTGAAGCGCTGGTTCAGTTAACAGTCGTTCACAAGTTAAAATTTAACAGAAAGCCGGTTGAAAGCTGGTGGAAAACTTGGCTTTGTCAACCCACCATGATTGAGCAGTTAATACCCACGTAATTTATTCAGCTATCTTTAAGACAAAATATTTCATTTCGTTGGTAGAATTTTAAAGGCTAGTGTTTGGACTTAAGCTCTTGGAATCACAACCTTTGGAGAACAAAATTCAGTTGCATTGAAAAAATTGTTAATCGGGTAAGTGTTTCTTTCATTTTCTCATCCATTTGTAGGCGTATCATTTCCATTAGAGCGCTGTGGTATTGAGAAACAAAGCGAAAGTCTGCAATTGTTCGAAAAATATCAGTTTTCTGAATGCAGACGGAGTTATATTTGTTTATTTATTTGAAGGACAAGCGTTTCTTTGACCTGGCTGTACAGTAACTAACTACAAATCTTTATATTTCCGATACTGTACTTATATTTGATCACAGCTAATCACCTGAACATGAAGGAAGTGTTGTTCTCTCTTCCATTTTTTTCTTTTCTGTATTTTTTTCGTTAATAGCGATATGTCAGAGTTACATCCGCGCTGAAACTAAATTAATCTTGTTTATATCGGATCAGAATTGAATTTGGTTCAGGAAGTATTGCTGTTTTAGATGTTTTTTTATTGATATTAAATTCTAACATAAATTTCGGCATGCGACTTTGTTCTTCTTTTGAATGACAAAAGAAAGCAATAAATTTTTATTGCTCCTTAATTTTCTTTTGTGGTCTGGCTAGGAAATGAAAAAAATATACACAGGTGATCGTGGTCGAATTTTCATTGCTTGTAATCGCGTCATTTAAAATTAATTTGACCACAGAGGGAAGAAGGTGATTGGTAATTTTGGGCTATTAAGCCATAGACAAGTATTAAGGCACTAAAATGGGCGGTTTTTTCCTCCTTCTGCTCATTGCTTTTAAAAGTTTCTTAGACAGTGACAAAAATGACGGCTTTATTAGTACCAAAAAAGTTATATTCAGTACCGCAAGAGAACAGCTTGACAGGCAGAATCACTAAATGTCTCTCATCAGCCCACGCGTACTTTCCTCTTCAATAACTACAGAATTATGAATTTTTAGACGTAACCAGATTTTTTATGCTTTAGACTTAGATTTACATTGTACTTGATGTAATTCGGAATAATCGTATTTTAAGTTGTAAATGGTGAATTAACCTTGTCAAATGAAGTTAACATGCATTCCTAATTTCCCGTATATTTCCTCACAGTTTTAATTCTGCCTTGGCGTTGCCTGGTGATTGGCCGAAGAAAAAAACGAATTGATATAGCAAAGAGTGTTTACTTCAACGCTCAGGCTGAAATTTGTGTTTTTTTCCAAAAAACAAAGAAACTAATTTAACTGAAGCTAATTTATCGCTTACAAGCTGACGTCTGATCGGCTTACCCTTGCCGGAGAAAGAATTGTAAACCGCTGCGAGACTTAAATCCTAAACCGTACCTTGTTATCTACAAATACCAAGTAACTCCCCAAAAGAGTGACACGAGTACAAGAGAATTTTTGATGCTTTTGCAAGCAGTAACTTTCCATTTGACGCCTGCCGTGACGTAAACTCGTTGATAAATCTCTGTGTTAACGCGGGCATTGCATTTTCCCCTCGTTAAGCAGCAGGCTTAAGATTTCATTTTTAATTGGTTCTTTTAATAATTTTACCCCTATACCGAATTTTTTAAATGTTGAACTATATCGCTCGACGTTCCTTGTGTTTTCCCGCGCTTGAGGCTCTAGTTATAATAATAAATTGTTCCCTTGGATTTTCTGTCTCTGTTGTGATTGGTACGAAGTCACCGAAGGAAGGCTGAGAACACTCAGGGTCTTTAAATAACTGAGGAGAAAGTGCTGCCCTTGTAATTACATCTGCAAATGGTTAGACTCTCTAGTCTCGGATAAGGACGATAAGCCGGAGGTCCCGTCTCACAACCCTTCAATGTTCATAATCCTGTGGGACGTGAAAGAACCCGCACACTTGTCGTAAAGAGTAGGGCATGTAGTTCCCGGTGTTGTGGTCTGTCTTCTGTGGTGTATCATGGTTGGGAGGGTAAATGCTCGGATATATTAGCTACACCAAGCTACTCTAAAAATCCGAGGGTAAATAAAAATATATGATATGATAGGAGAGCCCTTTTCTCAATCACTATTTTTATTTTTGGCGACGCCTTTAAAATCGGATCTTCTGGCTTAAAGAACTCTGTTGGCACTTCACACTGGCAGTTGGAGGCCCCGTGACCCAATGAATATTTTAAAAGCATTGTAAGACTGGCTCGCACGCGTTTTTTCCTCGTTTAGCCTTCATCCTCCGGATATTGGCATCTATTTCTCATTGGCTAATTTTATGTTCTACATGTACCTCTTTCTTGTGTGCACATTTTTTTTTTTCCCAATTGTTCCATGGTTTTAAGCAGTCTTTAGATGTAAGACTCATTATTTCTTATTGGTCTATATCATTTTCGGCTCAGTTCTAAAATGATATCGGCTAAAGTAGCCAATAACGTCGTCTTGGTCGAAAGCTCTTGAAAGCTGCTTTACAGGAATCCTGTAATGGTAAGTGCTAGAGAGTGATATTCTTGAAGTCCTCCAGAGCTGTAAGCGGAATTTATCACTGATGTTACCAAACCTGCATTTTTTTTTTTTACTCCAAAGAAATCAATGCTTTGTTAGAAGATGAAATGTTAAGTCGGTTGCTGGTCCAACTTATCATCAATTCCTAGAAGGCAATTATCAGTGTTTTTAAATTTATTTTTATTATTTCATCTATTGTAAGCATTTAATTGTTTTTGCGCAAATTACCATACATTAATAAGGAGTTTCCACATGATAACAATATTCGGATTTTTTCTCCAAGGTGAACGAACCCTCTTGTTACTGTAAAGAAATAGAGCGAAAGTTCCAGGTTCTGATTAACAGAAATAGCATTTCTCATTCTTCGTCTAATCCATCCACGTGACTGCGAGATGTGATCTAGTCAAAACAAACAGTTCATTACGAAGTGTTGTTATGGCTGAGAAAGAATGGTTTTCATTTTGGTATATTGGCATTTTATTTAATCCATTTCATCAAAACATTAAAATTTCGGGTTCTTTGTTTTAGTTACTGTTTGTCGTTAAAGTGTCGGTTACTAACACCTGCAAGATCCTTTCGCACTTGAACGAAGTACTTCGAGCATTCGTTGATATTTTGTGAAGGAAAATCATGCAACAGCTTTGTCAATATGCGCGGGAACTCTCACAACTGTTGTGTGAAATCCTTTTATCACCCCTAAAGCAAAGAACAGTCAAGTAAATTTTGGAGTTTTGTGTTTGAAACAATGCCGTTCCAGTTTGTATCGTGGTTTAATTGCAACATAGTTCTCGCTGACGTCACTTGGCTGACACCAGTGGGACATAACCACAGCTGGAGACTTTCTACCTAAAAGGTTAATCGACTATTGACAAATTGTGCAAGTGAATAGCCCACTTTCGATACATTAAAATTCAGTCCTAGACAAAAGACATCATCTCGAGGCTCTGGGGAATAAATATACGGATTTGTACGAGTTTAGTCCCCAGAACCTAGAGATGATGCCTTTTGTTTGGCACTGAATTTTAATATATCGAAAGTGGATTATTTTATTCATCTGAAGAGTTTCAAGGGACTTCGATGAAGAGGTTCTTCAACGATCTCTTTGAGAGAACTTTTAGGTATGGAGGTAATAGGTTAGATTCTTCATTCTAGTGAATCCAGAATCTTTTTCCTTCTGGTGAAATGGACGCCATCTTCACTGGCATCTCTGTTGGTAAATGATGGTTTGTTTTCGCTGATGAATACCTTTTTCATTCGACATTCATCGTTAATTTTGACTGAAAGCAACAAGACGGGTTTTTTTCCTTTTTCATTTCTTCGTTTAAATATATTGTGAGATTCAAAGCCCGCAGACGGTAGCCTGTGGGGCAGTTTCTCCTTGGTCAAGGGAATTTTCTCTCAAACCTGCTTTCACAATGTGTCCAAAACGTAAGCATTTTCTCTCCTCGAAAGTTCCAAACATTTTTCCCCCTGGAAAGCCATTGATTACTTTGCTTTATGTATATTCTAAAAAGAAGGTTTTTAAACAGGAAAAGCAAAATACAAAATATATCAAAATATCCAATAATATGGAATAGCATCCCTCCAGATGTAAGGAAATTACTCAAGTCATGCTTAAAGAATAAAATACGAGACTACCATTCTTTCAAATTCTCAAACAGGAGGAGGATTATGTTGGCATACCAACTATTACGTCACACTTAGAAAACGCAAATAAATGTATATAAAAATACATCTATATTACAATAAAAATAAGTAAGGATCATTCGGTAATAAGGAACATTCGTTTTAATATGTAATTAGATTCATTTCTCACTCAGTCCGCCTAGATTAGCAGTTGCTATTTGCGGGTAAGAGTGATTCTTTCGTAATAGCTAAAGTACTTTAAAATAATAAACTTGAACTTGAATAACTGCAATCCGATGCTTGGAAGCACCTAACTAAACGTTACCATTTCACTCCGAAATAGATCTTAGTGAAGTTTTAAGTCTTTGTAGCAACGAACGTTGGGTTATAGGTGTTTGAAAAGTGAAATTCTTTTTTATTTAATGAACGTTGTTACATAGCGTTATGGCAACCGCTCGATCAGATATCTCGTACCCATTTCATGGTCAGAACTTATTAAAAGTCAAAGAGACTCGCCTAGCTTAACTGACTTGACTAGCTGACATTTAAACTTTCGTGACAACAGTAGCACTCTGGAGACCTTTAGACTCTGTAGGATTTACCTTTTTTTTATTTTTTACTGATTTGTAAATACTCATCTATTACAAATATGTTATTAATTAATTTTTGTAGTATCCCGAATTAGTCTATTAATTAAGGCTAAATCCGTTGCCTTTTAATGAAGGTTTTACCTTACTTAACAAAAGGCTATGGGTAGCCTACACTTTGTTCGCAGGGATTTTAGCCAATTTTCTTTAAAATTCACGGTATCCAAGTGACTTTTTTTATGGTTGCAATATCTTGTTCAATACCGTAGCCCAAAGACCACATTCCGTGACCCAACCCTATGGCTGCGTGCGCCCGGGGGGGGGGATTCCCATATGAAACAGACGGGGATGCTCGTCGTCTCGCTTAGGGGTGTAAATTTTTGATTTTGGTCGCGCTTAGGGTGTTCAGGGCAAAGCGCCAATATTCTAAGCCGCCAAGGTCTCCTTTAGGGTTCCGCGAAGAAACACAGAATTACGCGAAGAGAAACAGAAGTCAAATTTTCTTTTCAACTTGTTTTTAGGGGTCAAATTTCCTTAAGCCATGCCCAGATTAGTCTCCTCTTGCGGTCACAAAAAGCTTGAGCCACGCCCAGATGGTCTTCTTTAGGGGTTAAATTCAAAATTTTCGACGAGCATCCCCGTCTGTTCCATATGGGAGTCCCCCCCCCCCCCGGGTGTGTGCGATCGTAGAATATGTGAAAACTGTTGTTGACGGCGTTGACTCCAATCAAAACGACTAAACAAATGCTTTACAACTTTCTACGATGGTGTCTAAAAGTACTTTTTCCAAACAATACCCAGAATTCCGGTAGAATTATAAAATTATGCTATTAGCCCGGTAAGATGTGTTACCGAGTCATACATAGTGCATTGCGTACAACGAAAACACAAAAACTCGTTTCCGGTCACGCACACATTAATACATATTTCCCCGTCGATCTGTCGCGTAGTACGCCCGCGATCATCGCGATTTCCTCTGAAGGAGGAGATACCGAGTTCGAATCCTACTTGGGCTGCCTTCTACGAGGCAAAGAAATCTTACGCATGCGCAACCACAGCGCAACCCCCCCCCCCACCCCCCCAAAAAAAAAAAAAAAAAAAAAAAAAAACCCGACTCGAATCCTACACTTATAATTACATAAAGAACTGGGAAAAACAGTACGGTTTGCAATTTTTCGCCAATTGTATGGTCGTATTTTAATAGTTTTATTTTTATTTTATTTTTATTTTTATTTTTATCATATTGATTTTATTAACAAGACAACAGTAGATAGTATATTTTTTGCAATTTCGTTTGACGAAAAGACAGGCGGTAGGTCTTTACTGGAACCAGGAAACGAGTAGATTATTCGAGCGGGAAACTAGGCAGAGCCGGTAAGGCGCGGTGCCCCTGACCTCGACCCGGTCTCTTGCGCGGTTTTCTTCACTTAGATTTTTCCATTGGCTTTGTATTCGGTATATTCTCCATGTGAGAATGCCATGGATGACCTCGTATATGTTCGTGCTCTTTGTAAAGCGTCATCTACAGTCTGTAGTACTTTGTATTTCCCAAGGTTTGAATAGTTCAATCCGACACTATCCGCCTTAGATCGATTGTTGAGGACTGAAGCATATGGTTATGCGATAATTTGTCAATTCGGTTCCTGACTATAATTGGGAAGTGTCGCCGTTTTAAATCAATGTTATTATCGTTATATCAACCCCCGTAAATCGTCTCAAAGCTCAGTGGTAGAGATTCCCAACTAGCAAGGGGAAGGTAAGGAAGCAATTGCGTCGGATAACTTCTATCTTGGACTGTGAATAGAACACAAAGTATCCTCCAAGGGATAACCACGGAGTATAAAGCAAAAGAGGGAAGCGGTAACTTAGAACGCTTTCCTTTTGACAGAAAAGACCAGCCAGAGCTGGCATTTGGAAGGACTAACTCTACAACTCCTTCAAAGTAACACACTTCGAGGATATATACTCCTCCAGAAGAATGCGAGGGCTTATCATACAATTGTTCCTTCAAACTCTTGTTTTCTTTTGCAAACTAACTGGTCTGGCCTGCCAGTTTTGACAATGGGAAAGCGCCCTTAGATATCGATAAATAACATGTCTAAGATACTTTCGATCTCTCTTTTGTTTATACGTCCAACGAGGACGATGCAGAACTTAGCAAGCAGTAGTAAGTTTAGTGTAGATGGGAAAAAATAGACCGATTCGGCTAACGCAATGTTGTACCCAATTCAAATCTTCCGGGGTTAAGGTTCTTTGTGTGTTGCATTTGCATGATAATGTATAGCATTCATATTTAAATGATATGGAAATACTTGGAACAAATTGTTTTAGGTATAGCATTGAGTTAGCCGAATCGGTCTATTGGATCTACAATGGTTGCTTGATCGTGCATTCGAAGGGCTTTAAGTACCAATAAAGGCAAGTGAGCAGTCTGTATGTAAAAATGTAAGGCTCACAATAAGATATGAATGAAGGGGTAGTTTCTAAAGAAACTGTGGTGCTGCGTCGGTGGGGAAGTAGTATACAAAAATTTGGTTTTATCAACGGAGTTGATAATGTAAATTGGCCACCGTACAGAGATTCTAAAAGCTGACGTTTCGAGCGTTAGCCCTTCGTCAGAGCGAATCGAGGGATTATGGGTTACGCGTAGTTTTT
The DNA here is from genome assembly GCF_036669925.1 of Montipora capricornis. Classification (NCBI taxonomy): domain Eukaryota; kingdom Metazoa; phylum Cnidaria; class Anthozoa; order Scleractinia; family Acroporidae; genus Montipora; species Montipora capricornis. The sequence continues at coordinate 4,041,022 of NC_090893.1, read as the reverse complement.
ATAGTAGAGTAGGAGCTACGCTATTGGTGCATGGTAACATGGCAACGTGAAAAATAGGAATATAATAGTTAAATGAAAAGCGCTCGTTAATACCGTGAGGATTAAGGGTGCCGATTTGAAAGATGAATTTTTGTTCCAGATTCTTGCGGCTTTCCGTCGTACCTAGATGTAGGGAAAGGCCGCAGGTAGCCATGTGTTTTTTGGAGTGGTTAGGCAGCCTTGTCATTCTTCTCAACATCGCGAAGGTGTTCGCGGAATCGGTCACCTAGTCGTCTACCTGTCTCACCAATGTATAATTTATTGCATAACGTACAGGTTATGCAATAAATGACATTTGCGGAGGTACATGTGAAACGATCGGCGATCTTAACAGATCGCTTAGGTCCCGATATCTTGCTAATGTTAACAATGAAAAGACAAGTTTTGCATCGTGAGCGCGCGCATTTGAAAGTGCCGGGTTGCTCGTTAGTTTTGAGCGCGCTTCTAACTAAAAAGTTGCCTACTTTTTTGTCGCGTTTGAATGAAATAAGTGGAGGTTGCGAAAAGATTCTACCAGTCTCGGGATCATTTTGGAGTAATTTAAAATTACTAAGAATGATGCTTTTGACTGCGTGATTATGAGGATGGAAAGTGAGGGTGAATGGAATTCTGTCATTCTTACACTTGCTTTTCCATCTTAAAGCTGTTTCAACTGGTTTTTGATAGATATGAACCTTGGCTTTATAGACTGGAGAAAAGAATGACGGAGCATGTTTGAGTTTTTCATTATGGGTTTGTGCACATGAAAAATAACGCGACCGATTCAAAACCAGATGCGCATACGCTTATCTCCAGTTCAAAGGTCGCTCAATCACCGGAGCCTCGGATCTAATGTCTGCTGCAAAAGAGATGAAGTGAGGGACGGGATCAGTCGCATGTTGTCATTCGTTTTCGAAATACAAGGATCCGCTCCACAATTCATGTTGATATGGACCGCCGAAAATGAGGCAAGAGCCTTTAAAGTCAATATTTTCCTCTTAAGTCAAACGTTCTGTCACAGGAAGTCGTTTGCATATGTTACCTTCGGTTCAATTTCCAATCGTTTTGGGAGTGCGGTTAACATCCTCCTCCCAGCTAACGGCTGCATCACTGGTCAGCGTCGTCTGTCCGTGACGTAGCACCCGTCATTACTGATCACGTGAGTGAAAATACCCTGCAGATGGTTTTCACCGGACGTCACAGCAGCCATGTTGGTGGACAGAACAATAGAGAAAAAAGTCGTTTGGGAAATTGACTCTATTATAATGCAATTTGCTCTTGTTTTGTGCAGCAACATGGCGGTCTCATCGCGTGATTGAAAACCATCTATAGCCGTCAATAATCTCGTTTTCCCTGTTATGACATTTTACTGTCAAAACAAATGTTTCTGTTTTAATCAGCTGGATCAACCTGCTAGGAACAAAGCTTCTCAGTAGGGGATCTACTCATTGTAAAATGCAAACGAACCTATATAGACTGGAGGTTTACAAGCTACAGCATACAGTCACACGATTCCATACCAACTCATTTTTTTCAATAACCACATACAACTAACAAGGACATCATGTGCTACATATCCCTACGTCTCGGCAGCATTCCACTTACTCATGATAATTACTAGTTTGTACCATGTCATTAACCTGACTTTAGCATGACAGTGTTTTCACATCCGGTATTTTATACTCAGTCCGTAGTCAATATTTTTGTGTATTGACCGCGTTCCTTTGGGCTTGATTCACAAATTTTTCTTGAGTGGAAAGCGCCTCCATCAAATTATTTTTTTCTCTTTAAAGACGTCGCCCCCTTTTCACCCTGTGTCTTCTCGCGTTACAGTCCTACGAGCGACCCCGATATTTTAGTTCTCGAAAAAAAAAAAAGAAAAAAATACGAAGAAGGTCATGAGTTTATAGGAAAACACTTGTTTAGCTTTTAATCTAAAATTTAAACATTGGTTTTGCCCGTACATGTTTCAATTGATTTCAACGCCAGAGTATCCGCGTGGAAGGAAAATATGTTAACACAAACTCTCTACTCGTTTCGTCCCCCTGCCAATCGAGCCCTTTCTGCAGCTTAAAACTATTTTTTTTAAAATTACTTTTGTTCTTTTTGTTTGTTTGGTCTTTTTCTTAATCACGCATTTGAAAGAATACAAGCCGTTTCGGCAAAGGGCAATTTACAAGAAGTTAGTCAGTAAGTTCCTTTAGCCAATGAGCAGACAATGAACACCTGTTTAAGAATAGACAGCTGCTTTGGATTGGCTTCCAGTCTTATGGACATCTTTTGGTATACTACGGCGTTTTGTTCAGCGAGAATGATTTCTTTATAGAAACTTGTGAAATCAATTGATTTTTCTGTAACACAGTCCTGTCCTGCAAAGCCACGATTTTCTTTGTCCTCGACATGTCGAAGCAGCGAAAATATGAAGCAACGACTTTTTCAAAGGAGGTAATACTCGTCATAGGGCGCTTTCCTTTTGTCAGAACCGGCCGGCCAGACCCATCAGTTTGCAGAGAAAATGCAACAATTTGAAGGAAACACTTGCATGATAATCCTTCGCATTCTTCTGGGGGAGTATATACATCCTCGAAGTGTGTTACTGAATTTAAAGGCGTTCAAGTTGTAGGCCGGTCCGTGTCAAATGGAAAGCTTCCATAGTTAGAAGAGATGTTCTTTATCTCTTTTTTTCGCCCGGCCGTTTAATTTTTAAGCTTTCAGAATATTCATTTTGACAAACCTGTATCGAACGCTGGAAATTTCGGGTGATCATAATATTTTTTTCAAGAAATGAAATTTTTTTTTGGTTTTTGGCCCATCATGATCTTACATCTGCATGATCTTTCGTGTCCAAAAGACAAATCGCTCAACTGAATAGTTCAGTGTACTCGGTGTCGAAGCGACTCTGCGACACCAAATTTTTCTGAAAGCAAAACTTCCAAAATCCTCGTAAAAATATAACGACATTCTCTTCCAAAAAAAATACAAAAGAAAAAAACTTAAACGTAAGCTCTGCATGACCATTTTAAATTTTACAATCCTCATCTTGACGGTTCTGACAGCGCCATGTGCATCTGTTTAAAAAGGTGGAAATGCTGTCATTTTCGTAGCTCCCAGATGCTATAAATTTTGTTCAGCAATCAGTCTTTGACTTGGGCAATCCACTCTGCAAAAATTGTTTTGATCACTGTATTTTATAATCTTTTTCAGCAGATCGTATGGCATGTTTTGGCCCGCGGCGCTTTTCCTCACACCAACACAGCTTATCAATATATAAAGTAAAGCGAAAATTGAAACATTACTGACTTAATTTGAACAGAGTTGACGTGAACCAGAACTAACAAAACTGAAATAATTCGTGAAACCTTGTACCTTTCCGTAAACAATTAGTTTTGCTTGCCTAATATCGACTTATAGCTGATTTTTTCAAGGGAAATTTATAACACAAATCCCAAAAAACCCTCGTGTTTGTAAAACTAGTAAGCCAGCCTTCAACAATTTACTGTTACGCTTGAATAACATTCTTGGTTTGTTTTCGCTGGCCTAGCTTCTAGAGGGGTCAATGGTTTTCTATCATGGTAATCTCCTTTGAATGACAGATATGATATTCATAAAGAGCTCTGTTTTGCGAAGGATCAATAGCTAATGGACAGCGATCTATGAACATCATTTATGCATAGCTTATTTTTCGGTTTTATGTAAATTGCAGAAGATTTCCGATCAAATCTGATACTCTTAAATGCAAATATTTCCGTGTCCTTCAATTGCTTTCACATCTCACAATGGCTTGGTGTGGATGGAGGTCACTTCGGGTTTATTATCTTTCTCTCGTAAATGACCTGTCATATAAACTCATAGACATCTAATGATTTTGAAATAAGAACCAATACATCGAGTATCGAGGGACAGAATCAATCGTGCAGTTAATTTGGCGCTGTGTGAGAAACTGTATTTTCCAGTTGAGGTGACAGTCTCTTTAATTCTAATTTTCCACTTTGAAGCCTTTTTAATGGACCAAAAAATATGAAATTAAAAAACAATCCTCCTTTAAATACTGGTCGTGACATTGTCTTTCTTATGTTAATTACAGCACTTAATGTGTCCTTGTGATGTCACTCGTTAGTTAAAATTGAGTGTTGAGGAGGCAGCTTGTGGTACTCGAACGGTTCTCCGAAAAATCAGCTCATAATGATTGCTAAACTGATCTATCTTTGGGTGTCTTTGGCGAAATTTTCATTTGAACAGCTATTCATTCAATTCGATCTCTACGATGTAATCCACATTGTGTTTCTCGGATTACTCGGTGTTTGTTTGAGAACCTTTGATCGGCGTGAAAGGAACGCCACGAAGACGGTCAGATCAAGTCTTCGATCTGTCTCCTCTCTAGGTAGAAACCGTGGATCGGTGTCTTTTGCAGCAGGGACAAAATTTTATCCGATCCAAAGCTATACACCGGTAGGTTAATCACCGATAATTCTTCGTGGATGCATAACAATTCCTTGAAATGAACTGCATCTTTGTCGTTTACCGTACGAGGCCATAGATCCTTCAATTTGTATAATAAACAACAGTGATCGGTATTCGCTGAAAATGTCCCGGGGGCATTGCTTTTATATTATGCGCAAAGCTGTTAGTAAACATTCTTTTTCTCTTGTTGCGTTGTAGTTAAACTGGACACTTCTAAGGAACGTAAGCGCAGTTACCACCTCCACTATGTCAGAAACGTGGAAAACGCAAAGATCTTCGTTGAAAATCTCCCTCACCACTGACGAAGGCGAGGAAGTGTCAACGGAAGGCGAGGGAAAAACAAGGTTTGTAATTTAAAGTTTTTGTGTGCTCGTGTTAATTTATCGATCACTTACGTGGTTTTACGTTTTTACACCACACGTGCGATTTTGAAGGTTGAAATCGAGGGCACTGTCTCCATGAAAAGCTCTTTTTAAAGTTTTATTGTTTTTCCTTGTGTTCTTCTGCTCACTCATTCGTAATACAAATAATATTGCCCGGAGCTAGTAAGAAGACACGGCGAGTTTGTTTACATTCTGTCAACATACGTTTAGTTTTCGATTTTGCCAAAATGTTGTGGTTTCACCGGCCGCTAAATTTGTTGGTCGGTTCAGGAAAAAGTGATACCGGTAATCACAGAAGCATTCACTTGCAAAGAATCGTGGCTCTGTGGGAACATTACCGTAAAATCGTTTTTTTATCGGAGATTTTATGGTCTATTCAACATTTTTGTGCTGTTATATTACTACGATAACTTTTCAAGAGAATTGTTTATGAATGTGGTGGATCAATTTGATATGAGTTCCAAGCAGAAGCTATAGCTATTGATAATTTATTTTAAAGCACTGTGTGTTTTTTTGGCGGAAAACTATCTACTGCCATGACAGTTTAACTCGAATAAATTCAAGCACACATGTACGCTACGTTTTCAAAATAGACAGCTGGTGTGCATTCTGTCAATCTATTGTAGGTTTAAAATGTAAATCTTTTGGTTTGTTTCCAAGTTAAAACTATTGTCTCTTGACTTCACTTTCTTTCGTCTCGGAAGCTAAAAGTTGGCGATTGACAATATTTTTGTTACTTGGGCCGAACACGTGGCACTAAACCAATTAATGATTGAAAATTGTGGAAAACTTTTGATGCAAATGTGCGCAATATTGAGATTCGTATTTTTAAACGAGCGGGCAGAATTTCACATTTAAATGCATATGTAATTTTTCCGAAATCTGTGGATTCGCATTAAGAGGTCGTCCGATTTTTGTTAAATGGAATGGATCCTTTTTTGTATTCATGCAACTTTATTATTTATAGTTTTATATTATAATGACTGACACTTTTTTCCTTTCGTGAATTCGTTATTTCATTCTTTTTTCATCCAAGTTTTCATGAATTTTCGCTTTTTATTTAGGGTTTAAATTTTTTTTTTTTTTTAACATAACTGTAGTGTTTATGTAATGAATTATTTTTTCTGCATGACTGCATACATGTAAATTTTGTTCCAAATTTATGCTTCCATCTCCTTTTCATTTACAGGATGTACCTCATTTTCTAATTAATTAAACTTATGCAAATTTATTCTTAACCTCAAATCATCAGTTACAAGATTGTCATGGAAAACTTGTCTTCATTACGATAGTCCGTGGAATAGAATATTATTTTATTCAAGGTGTTGTTATCCTTTCCTAAGAGCTTGAATTTTTTGTTCAAACAAAATCCTTAATGAATGTGATTGTAATGTTGTTGCTTCCCGTAGATACACTCTTGCAAGGCTCCAGGCAGGAGTGGTTGGATTGATTTCATCTTTCTTCACATATAAGCTTTGTGCTTATCGCTCAACAAGCCAATAGTCCGTGATATGCCTTAAATTTTGTAGAAGAAAAAAACAACAATAATGGCAAGTTTACAGTGAAGCCTAAATAATTGACTTTTATTTCCTATGCTTAATGTTTTTACAAAATCTTTTTTTTTTTTTTTTGAAGAAAAGATTGGAACCTGCAAAAAATACCAGGCACAGCAATATGGGGGACATGTGGATCCCAGGGCCGAACATGACAAATTCCAGTACCATTCATTGCAAAGTCGCGATCTGATTTTTGTTGTGGGGACCGAAGGCAACAAAGTCCCCATAAAGAAAATAATATCCATGTTGTGCTTAAAGGTTTTTCCTGGTTCCAAAATTCTTAAACCAGTTCAATTTTGATTTCCCTTTGTTTCATATTATGATCATGAATATCAGACAAAGAAGAATCAAAATTGGACTGGTTTGAAAAATTTCAAACCAAGAAAAACTTTGAACCACAACAACTACATGTCATGAGTTTCCATTTCCGAATTTGCAGCAATAATTTATTAATGTTCAATCTTACACTGTCATTGTATCAGACTTTGTAACCCTTTCTGAAAATTGTTACCATGTTGTTATCACAATTTTTATAATGTCATTATTGTTGCCATTATCAAATCAAATTATCATCATTTTTGACATATCAAGCTAATTTGTTTAAATGTTTATCCTTTCATGGTCGTCTTTATTTTTCTTTGTAGCAATTAATTAATGTACATTGTACATGTTTTTGATGGTGTGGGTAACATTTTACAAATTATTCAGTTTAAGAATGTTTAAATTTGATGTTTGATTTCAATGATCGATAGCGTTTTAATTTAATTAAGTCAGATATGTATTTGGTTGGTGAATATAAAATGCAACTTTTCAACTAGGCCTTAGGGATGGTGCATGTTGTGGTAACATTTTACAAATTATTCAGATTAAGAATGTTTAAATTTGATGTTTGAATTAAAGGATCGATAGCATTTTAATTTAATGAAGTCAGATATGTATTTGGTTGGTGAATATAAAATGCAACTTTTCAAATAGGCCTTTCATAATTAGGGAGTAGAATGTACTTTAGAAGACAATAGTGGTGGCGTTACTTTAGAAGTTGTGTTGGTATTGGTATGTCAAGAAGATATTGATAGAAGATGCATTTCATGGTAGTCTAGCATTTGGTCTTAACATTTTGAAGGAAAAAAATTGTTTGATTGTTATGGCTCATCAAAGCATTACCACTATAGAGGATAAAAACTTGACAAGACATCCGTTTTTGACCAACATTTTAAATTTGTGAACCACTGATTACTGGAAGGTTTTTTTTTTAAAATCTACTGTTTGTCACCAATTTACACTTGATTGAATGCAAACAAGGAGGGCCTGCAGTGTGGATGTCAGATTTACATATCATCCGGGCTTAGCTAATGTTGTGTTGAATGCAGCCATCTTTGTTAATGCAGTTTACACGTTTACCCTGCATTTTGTGCAGATAAAAGGTGTAAATGATACAGGTAATTGTCTGTCAGTTTTATAGCTTAGTGTAAGAAGCAGATGAGTCTGACATTCCAGCCAAAACGTATTCTGTTTCTATGGCACATAAAATTATAAATAATGCATGCAGTTGTGTTTGTAGCTTTTGCAAGCTTGATTGATTGCTGTTGTATCACATGGCCTACAAGGAATAAATTTCAGGCTTAACAGTTCCCTTTGCTTTAATTGATGGGGAACTTACATTGTAAAATGAGCTTTTAGAATAGTTTTGGCTAACTTCTGAGTGTATTGTAGTATCAATGTTCATAATCATGATTTTCCTTCCTATTTTATATTTTCCTAACCATGCAAAAGTCCTTTAAGATGGAAAGCATGGATTAAAAGGAAGGTTTTGAACAATTTTTTTTAATATTCAAGATGGAAAGCCATTAAACATTTCTTTTTTAACATAATATTAATAATAATTCTGGTTGATTTATGCAAGTCTCCTGTCTTTGTCATCAAATACAGCTGCTGCCATAATGGCAAACAATGGACCACCTCCATATATGGACTGTACTGAACTTCTACTCAATGTATTAATCCGAAAAGCAAAATATTCAAGCAAACTTGGGTGAACCATGTATGTTTTCAGTTTTTACTTGACTTTATCAACTCTACTACTCTAGAGGCTGGTTACAGAGTCAACATGACACATGGAAAATCGACAAAAACACAACATGGATCAGAAATCGGTTTTTGCCAGCTGGTCTAATGCTAATAGAGCACAAAAACATGGGGGCCGTGGGTTCAAGGAAACAGACCTCAACATGGTATTTCTTCCTTTTAGTCTGTTTTTTAACATTTCCGTTTTCTTATTTCTATATATTTCTGTAGTTCAGGCTATATTTTAGCAAGATTTGACTTGACAGGTGTTCACAAAATTGTGTACCATGTAAAATTCATTCCAAAATCTACAAAGATGTCAGAGTATTTCTGTCATTATCTAGTGGCTATATGTGCAAATTTCAGTTTTTGAAGTTTGTCATGCGGTTCCCATTTAAATGGTTTGGGCCTTTCTTCCCAAAGGTTAATTTTTCTTACAGTTATTCAAAGTAATTTTTGAGTAGAATCTTCAAAGATTTCTCAAGAAACAGGTTGACATTTAATATGAAATTGAATGTGTTTGGAGCCTGTAACACTGTTTTTTTGAGTGAAGTGTGTTATCAGCACTTTACAGGAAGGAATTCTTTTTTTTGAATACTAAATCTTTGAGACTAGAATTGTGTGGCTTGTTTATTACCAGTATTCACAACAGAAACAGGTGATTAAAAGGTTTATGCTCCAGCTCCTGTACATCCATTGAATCTAAATATGTAAACTTACACATGTACATGAATAGAGCAAGGAGTACTGTTTTTCATAACATGAACCTTTATAAGTCAGTGTCTAATTTTCCATTTACACTAGATTACTGAACAGTTAGAATTTTTTATTGTGATGTGCTTTTCATGGATGATTGCTTAAGCTTAAGAATTTTTCAGACAGTCGTGTTTTCAGTTTGAGTAATTTGCATTTTTGCTAAGATCTTCCTCTTTGAGTCGGTGGCTTGATGTTAATACAGACCTACTGTAAGTTAAGTGGCAGAATATTTCCTAAAATATTTGACTAAAATGGCTCCTTTAGTCGCTTCTGGCTTCTAAAATGGTTTTTATTTACATGTACTGTAAAAAAGAACATGTTTTAAATAGCTTTGTAGAGGTTAAATGTTTTCTGAAATTTAATACCCAAATATGTGAGGCATTTCATTTTAACACTGACCATTCTTAAAAACATTACGCTATTCATGTTAATGAAGAGTGAAAATTTATTGTTGTAAGTAGGAAGCTATGGTCTTCATGTCTCCTTTCAAGTTAGTCCTTTTAACTGTGAGTCTCTTTGTCAAGTATTTCAACCAAATTGCAGCACAGAGTTTAAACATTATTTGATATCAGTGTACATGTGGTGATTGATGAACTACTTGAAATGAAATTATTAATATGAATCCTCATGCAGTTGTTACTAGTGTCATACAAAGGAGCTTAACTCCTTTTTCTTCCACATTGGGGAAAGAATATTCTTCAGACTTGTGTAAAATAAACACCCTACTCAAAAAAGTGGTACTTGAGTATTTTTTGTACAAATTATTACTCCCACTTTCAGACTTGATACAGATGCAAATGTCAATTTGGAATGGTCACACTTCAGGATTTCACCCTCAGACACAAACATTTACTGTACAACCACCATAGCTTAATTCTTGCAACATAATACTGGTACCATGAGAAGTATTATAGCCTGAGTAGCATTTGTATGGTCACACTTTTGGACTAAAGATGGAGACGTTAGAACCTCCTTGGATAAAGCAACAAACAACACTGCTGCTCAGAACCTTTCGTTTGATTTGTGACCCTGGACTACATCTATGTTTAAAAACAACTGCCACGGCTGCATGGAAACTGCAGCCTTGTACATTCAGCTAGAAAACAGTCTTGTTTACTTGTATGACTAGGGGAACTTTTCGTTCAATAGAAATTTTTGACAATTTTGTTTGGAAGTTCAATGGAACAAGATCTTTTCTGGAAAAAAAATTCGAAAATTTTTAGGTCAATTGAAGGGCTGGATGCAAAAACCTAGCATTAAAGTGACAATTTCGGTCGATTTTCAGTTTTACTCAAAACTAGCCCAAATTTTGCAAGTTGACTGGAAATGAACTTAAGAACAATGCCCTGGTATTTTTTTAACCGATTTAAGCTTTATCTTTGAGAAATAAGCTATGCAAAAACCCTATCGGCTTCGCGTTTGAAAACAATGGAATCAGCGAAGCGACACTTACCATTCATTGTTCGATACATACATGATCGCAGCAAGTCACTGCATTGGTAGCGCAATCGATTAAAGCAAAATATTTTCAATTGAAAGATCTTTTCTGAAATGTTTGAAAGCACCCCAGGATAATCACAAGTCAGTGGTTTTGCCGTCCAAATAAGCAAACAGTAATACTCTAATACAATTAATTGTAGTAGATAGTGAGAAAGACTTGGTATCTACCAGTTTCAATCAAAAGTGATGTACTACTTGCATTTGTTGTTTTTGGAGGTGCCTTTTGTTTTTAAGCGGATAATATTATTGAAGTCAGTCTTCTTGATATTAATTTATTATTAAGGATAACAACATTGTATTAAAGTGTTTGTTACATACTGAACTAGAAATAATTGCTGCCAATAGAATGATTTCCAAGTTGGTGAGAATTAAAACTGAAACAGTCTAGTCCATTTTGTTTATGTATTTAGTGCTTCAAAACGTTGAAATAACGATGACTATAAAAGTTAATTTGCATCTCAAGGTTTGACGCAGACTAACTTTAACTATGTACAGTAACATTAATATGAGGTAGTGCGGCCTTGTGGTCGTTGTAGTGCTTGCCTTGAGATCCGGAGCTCCCGTGTTCAAGACTCGTTTTGACCACTCGTTCAATTTATTCCTGGTAGTCCCTGGTTCAACTTCTTGGATGTACTTGTAAATAGCCAACTGGTTTGCCTCCAGCCAGTTGAGAGTCTTAACAGTTGTTGTTGTGCTGTTTCGATGATTGTGTTTTATTGGCCCTGAAAAGCCCCTATGGGGAGTGGTCGATTAAGTATGTATTGTATTGTATAACCCCCCCCGCCATTGACGAGTAAAGTCATCTGGCATTGGACAGAGTAAAATCTATTAGACCTTACTCTTCGGAGTCTGTTGATTAATTTTTCTTGTTTTCTGTTTCCTGGCAGCTTTCCAAGGAAGCGTGAACGATCAAAGTACTCGTCCCAAGGGGAAGACTCAGTTGAGAGATCAGATGGGGACAGGCTCACACTACATGTCCCCACCCAACGACGGGAATCATTCCTATATAAATCTGACAGTGAATTTGAACTAGCATCCAAGTGTGTTACTTCAAGGCATCATTCTTTCAGTGAAGGGTAAGTCTGTTTTTCCATTGTTATCTTCAGTTTCAAAATCAACTCCCAGCTTATTCCATCTGGCTCTAGTGCTGTGCTCCGAGGTCATGCATGGACCGTGTTCATCAGCCTAGCACCTACAGCTGTAGCTGGCTGCACAGCTCCTTCGGCCCAACCTTGTTGAGCTGTGGCCTTAGCAATTCAGTCTCTGACTGGGAGAAAGGGCAAGTAGCAAGTCAGATATTATTATTTTATTAAAATGAGAACTTCACATGATACAGGCTCTGCTCTACCAGCAGAGAGGGACCCCTTGTGCAACATTCGATAATTTGAGTTGCACCTCTTGTTTATACAGGGTATCATTAATTCTGATGTTTGCTATCATAATAATTATGCCATGTAATGTAGGTTGTAGTTTTGATTTTCGACTTGCAAATAAATGCCAATCGTTTCATACTGCTTCATAATATTCACAGTGTCCTTGTGTTTTATTTTTTGTTTGGTTCATTCAATTTTGGAGAAACTATTAATTTGAAATAGTTTGAATAATCAAAACAAAATTAATAATAATATTGGTGTTCTTCGTTTAAGTGAGTGCAATCTTGAGTAAATATGCGTCAAGCTTAAGGCTGCTGCCTAACAGTTGCCTGGTTGCCTGGGGAGCCTTACGTGCCAGCACAGGCAACCAAATTTCTGAAAGAGTAGCCGAACTTATCACAAGGTGATTCATCCTCACTTTCTGGGCTCTTGAAAAAATTATTCAGGCTACGAACTTGTAATGTTGGAAGCCTGAAGGGCTCCGGAAAAATTTTCTTACGCAGCACGTTAAAATTTTTGTTCATAGTGCAGATGTCATCACCAAAACAAGTAGTATTTTCTTTCAGCATTTAAGGATTTTCAAGGTTAAGAAATCACATATTATACCACGTTTTTCTGGTATTAA